>NC_090252.1:49043154-49113154 GCF_037325665.1 Littorina saxatilis
GTGAGTTCGACAGCTACTTGACTAAATATTGTATATTCGCCTTACGCGACTTGTTTCTTCTTTACTTCATTGTCCAATCACTGGGAAATTCGGGGCGTTTCCTCCCTGTGGAAAGCTAGCAGCAACAGAGACACGCTACCTCAAAGTCAAGGGATATATTAGATTGTTGTTTTTCATTACTTTATTGTCTATTCGCTGGGAAATTCGGGTCGCTTCCTCCCAGTGAAAAAGCTATCAGCAACCGAGTCGCACTACCCCAAAGTCAAGGGATATCTTAGATTTTTTTCTCTCATTACTTTATTGTCCCATCGCTGGGAAATTCGGGCGCTTCCTCGCAGAGAAAAGCTAGCAGCAACAAAGTCGCGATACCCCGAAGTCAAGGGATCTATAAGATGTTTTTGTCATTAATGTATTTTCCCGTCGCTGGGAAATTCGGGTCGCATTCTCCCAGAAGAAAGCTAGTAGCAACAGAGTTGCGCTACCCCAAAGTCAAGGGATCAATTAGATTTATTTAATTCTTTTCATTATTTTATTGTCCCATCGCTCAAAAATTCGGATTTGTTTTCTTTATGCTAAAAATCGTAATATTTTATCTATCGAGTCCAAACCACCCCCACCACCCAGCGTGGACGGCTTCACTGTGTCACAATGTGGATGCAAAGAAAGACAAAAATATCTACTGAAAGAGCACACGCCGACGACGAGCAATATCTAGTAAAACTGCAGACGGGTCACCTGCAGACTCAGCCGTGTGTGTATGTGTGTGTGTGTAATCCAGCAGCGTGCTTACAACAACAACAACAACAACAACACAAAAAACACCTAATAAAAAATGTTTAAAAAAACCCACAATAAATACCGGTTAAGCGATATGAAACAATCAGTCAATCTGTCGCTCGAAACAAAAATATCAACACTAAAAACCAGCCATATATGACGTAATGTGAGTAGTTTTGACAGCATCGCTGATCACCTACCTTAATTCTGTTTTCACATATTAATGTTTAAAACAAACATAAACTTTGAAAATAATTCTCTGAGAATGTTAGGACAGTTCCACTCATCTTGAACTCAGGTCAAAAGGAGTTCAGGTCATTCTCTCCCTGACAGGATGCCTTGAGATTCCTTGTCTGGCAAGGAAACCGATTTGTGTGTGTGTGTGTGCATATTTAGAGTTTTTTGTAATGTATTATTGATATAAGCAGATTCGCGATCGTCGATAATGATTTTTCATGGTGTTTTGTCATTTTAAAATTACGAAGGAATTGAAATGTAAGACAGTTTCAAGCGAGCTATTTTTCGCGGCTGTATTTACTGTGCAAACAATTCTAAATATGACAAAAGTGTCACGTGATAATCAACCGTTTGGTTTCGGCGCTCACTGGAGCAGACGATTTTTTCTGTAACCAGTTGACAGAGATGAAACCATATATTACGGTCTCCTTCCGGCAGCAGTCCCAAAATTTCGACTTGTTTTGACCTTAGAACGATGTCTTTATCATAACTGTGAAGAACAGAACGGAGATCACTGTCGAAGTCGGCCAATCTGCAATCATTTTCGTCTCGCGAACACTGATCGCGAAAAACATATGGGAGATAACTCTGTATTCTTTTTTTTATATAGATTCGCGTAGGACTGTAGCGTCCGGTCAGAGAGACAACTGGCAATAGCCGTGGAGCGATGCTTATCAGAATGAGTTCCACTGAGTCCATCATAATCAAATATAGTGCCGAAAAATTAAAGCTTCTTTTTTTAATACAATAACAGGATAGATTGTTCCAAAAAAACTACAGAAAATTGGCCATTTTGACCTCCATAATGTAACATCTTAAAAGTAAGTGTAGTTGGACCTGTCTTTAACGACAGTTTGAAACTGTCTACCCGAGTTGTTATCGCAATTAAAGAAAGCCGCCGTTGGCTACTCGGGTGGTGTCTTATCGCTTTCAAGAGTATGTCAAGAGTATGTCAAGAGGTGTGTATGGGGTGCACTCAAGCGCAGAAGACAACGTGATTGCATTCGGCTAACTGAGAGCCGTCCCGTCCGTCTGATACGTTTAGCAGTCGGTATAGCGAGATGGTAGTGTATGAATTTTATGTATTGGTGATGTAGAGATAGTACAATGTAATTAAAAAAATAAATTTAAAACAAACATGATTTTAAAGGTTGTGAAAGACAGGTTGTGAACGTTAGTTTGGGCCGAAACTGGCAGCCGCAGTCCGTTTAGACATGTGATCGCAGTTGACAAGTAAGCAATATCTTAAAACATGTCGCGTAGACGAAATTAATACATTCAGTCAACCCTTCGAACTCACATTATGAAAGACAATACGAAGACAAAACTCAATACCTGTGTCGATTTCATACCTGACGGCGACCGCTATCGCGTTCACGCCACAGAAAGCCAGTATAGCGCAGTAGTAAAGCGCTTCTTATGAAATGTGCTTTTTCTATTTATATTGTGACCCTCCACCACGGAATGAGTCGCATGTCACCTTTGCATGATTTTCATATTTTTACATTTTCGAGTTTGTTATGCTCTATCCAGTGTGAAAACCGTTTTAGAAGAGCGGAAACTGTTTGAGTTATACTGTGACTATGACCCTCACACTGTTACATACACTTCCGGACTTATATCAAGCTAGCGCAGAACTGACATGCGACTTTTCGTGGTGGAGGGTCACATTTTTTCGAGCTTGTTTTAATCCAAACAGGACATTAAACGTTGTATGTATTTTTGACCAAAATAGGACATTTTACACAGATCGAAACAGTCAGTGTTCCTCCGAGACCGCGCTAGCGGTCGAGGTGAACGACTGTCGAGATATGTGTAAATTGTCATATTTTGGTAAAAAAATACAAATAAAATGTATGTATCTGGGTAGAATTTCTTGTAGTTTTTATGATTGAACGCACACAAACATGCACTATTTTGTAGTCTCGGCTGGCCGCCTAAACAGACGTTTTGTCGGCCTCTGACGTCACATAGCTCAAAGAAGGGAAATCCAGTGTTCAATCGATACACATAGATTTGTTTATGGAATCAGAAAATGATCAAGAATAAGATTACATCTTTTTGGATCGATTCATCACATTTTATTTTTAAATACAATTTTCTGACTTTTAATGGCCAAACTCAAAAAATAATTTGCAAGCTTTAATCCTGAAATGCAATCCTGTTGTCCGGATTTTGTCGAAAGTTACTTTTACAGAATTTTAATCAAATGAATCCAAATATGAGGGTGTGACAGTGCCACCAAAACTTGTACAAAATGCCAGATATTACGTCATCAAAGAAACGTATCCTCCAGTAGTCCAGTAGTTTTCTCTGAATGGCTCTACACATACATACACACAGACCCACAGACCCACAGACACGTACTACGTAGGCCCTACACCACAACCCTAGTCACGATTCCCCATCTAAGTTAAAACATTTAGTCAAAACTTTACAATATGTTAAAAAATATATATATATATATATATTTCGTGTGGTCGTTATAGACAAAGTGGTGGACAAGCTTTCATTGGACAGGTTTGATTGCACGATCGGACTAAAGATTCAAACACACCGATTGGCTTCAAGGGAGCCCGGGTAGCTCAGGTTGTGGACTTGTGATCCTAGGGTCGCGGGTTCGAATCTCGGCCGGGGCCCAGATATGTCATAATGATATACTACAACAACAAAAGTTCATGGAAAGATAGAAACGCTTACTTGCGTTGCAACTTTCAAAACATTTAAGAGTAATTCGCAGTCGGCTGCAGGTCGAACATCATGGAAAATTACATATGAAAATCCGGACGAGGAAGTAAACTTTACCAAAACATTATTGCGAGAAATGTCGCGACAAAACTGCCGGTTGTTGTTATTTTTCTACCTCAAATGCACTCGACATCTGCATGAGTAGGAATAGCATAGAACACAAAATACGCATGCTAACTTAACAAGACAACATGTTCTAGGTAGATAATGTTTGACTTTCTTCTCTCATGTAAAAGTTGTATATCATCTATATTGTTGTATCATAACAGAATTCAGACGTTCAAACGATTTCTGAAACAGACGTGTGCTGCCTGCTACATATATCATTAAACAAATCAAGCCAGTGATGTTGAGAAGAAAAAATATCGACAACCAACTATACCACAACGACAACAATCGATAATTTTGCGCACAAAACAAAAAAAACTTTCGGGAAATAGAAGTCAAGTAAGCTGATCAACTGAAAGAAGAATGAATCTGAATACACATATTTTTTCTTCTTTACCCCTGTCTCCACCCCCTGACCTTGGTTCGGCGCGTCGTTAACAGATACTATGATTTGACACGATCGTTACCTCACAGACGACACGACTCGCCGCGTCTACCTCTCCCTGTGTGCTTCTGTAGCGGCATGTATAGGATGAAAAATATTAATTAATTTATTTTTGTTGTTGAGCAACGGTTTTTACGAACACATAGTGTTAAATAAAACCTTGAAAGAAAAATGATTGTTGTGTATGCATGAACCGCGCACAAGTTCTATCACGCCTCTTCTGAGCGGCTCCCGTTCCACCAAGGGCAACATTTTTTTCTGCCAACTCTTTATTGCATGAAGAAATCAAGTTGACACCTTCTTCGAGCTTCGTGGTCCGCCAGTAAAGTAGCGCACATACTAAATACATTCATCCATTGGCCCAAATGGTCATGTGATAAACCCAACGCTCCGCCCACTCCACTCAAAACACTTGACCGCCGCGTCAATGAAATCTTCGCTGGTGTTTATTGGATGGTCTGTTTTGTTACAGGCCGAACGCTGCCCGTCTTACAGAAGGCTCATAAGACCGCGTAAAAGCCATACCACGTTGAAATCAGCGGTTCTCTTCTAAAAGCGTGATTGACATTGTCAGTTAGTCAAGCAAACGAATGCACGCGTTCACGCATGCACACACATTAATATACGTTTGTTCTGCGAATTGTTTGCTTGTTTCTCTATGATTTGTTAATGCGTGCGCGTGTTTGTATGTGTGTTTATCACCAGTCGACATAATTACTGAAATACTCAATTCTTTGGACGCAACAGCACTCTGCACTTTCAAGCATGTACTACATGTACTGTTTTTGTACATGGGGTTAACACACGTTGTTTTGCATAGAAATCTTAATTCGTTAAGCGGGGAATACTTTAAAAAACAAAACCCACATGTTTTAACGATTCACGTAATGTTGCTTAGCTAACACAACAATTCGCCAAGAAAAATGTACTTAGCATACCCATTCCTAAAACGAGTATAAAGGATCTTAGTTGGAAAAAAAAAGGGAAGTTTTGTTTTTGTTTTTTAAGTAAGTCGCCCAAGCGCTCTATCAACTTGGCTAAAAACAAATCTTTGAAAAAAAACACAACTAACTACACACACACACACACACACACACACACACACACACACACGAAAAAATAAAAGAAAAGAGAAACACACACTAATGTGACATGATATAACTGAGTTTGCTGAAAACTGACGAAAAAGTACAAGACCGGAAAATCGCAAATGCTTACGCATAAACTTTTACAATTTCTTAGAAGCGCTCCGAACAGACACAATCACACACTCACATGCAACCTGGAAAAGCACTTCACTGGACAGTTCGGGTTGCAATTTTGGTTATTGTAATTATGTAACCACACACGTACCATCTGAACATCAGTGTCTAAGTGTTCAGTTATTCACACGGGTTTCATCTGCTTGGGTAATGGATTACAACTAAATAGCACTGAAAAAATTAATTTAAAGAATCAAGAATCAAACGCAAAAGAGATTATCGCCAGAAGGTGAAATCCTGTTTGTATGAAAAGAAATAATCGGCAACGGTAACGGAGCATTTTACAGTTAGTTATTTCAGATGTTTCCAAATTACATCACTGCGAATGTCTCTTGGGCTTCGAAAGGTGGATGTCGCCGGGGAAAAATCACTAAAACGGCTTATTTATTTCTTTATTTGTAAATGAAGTCCTTCCAATACGTATCAATGATTTGGATCACCACCTCAGGTTTGCCTAGGAAGGCGTAATCAATATTTTCAATTTTACGCCGGCAATAAATGTTTACTTTGCGCGTAAAACATATATTAAGAGCGTACAATTCATCAACAGTAATTAAAACAAACAGAAAATCAACAAACTAACTTACAAACAAGCAAAGGGACACGAGAAGAAAAACAAGTCGCGTAAGGCGAAAATACAATATTTAGTCAAGTAGCTGTCGAACTCACAGAATGAAACTGAACGCAATGCAACGCAGCAAGACCGTATACTCGTAGCATCGTCAGTCCACCGCTCACGGCAAAGGCAGTGAAATTGACAAGAAGAGCGGGGTAGTAGTTGCGCTGAGAAGGATAGCACGCTTTTCTGTACCTCTCTTCGTTTTAACTTTCTGAGCGTGTTTTTAATCCAAACATATCATATCTATATGTTTTTGGAATGAGGAACCGACAAGGAATAAGATGAAAGTGTTTTAAATTGATTTCGAAAATATAATTTTGATAATAAATGTTATATATTTAATTTTCAGAGCTTGTATTTAATCCGAATATAACATATTTATATGTTTTTGGAATCAGAACATGATGGAGAATAAGATGAACGTAAATTTGGATCGTTTTATAAAAAAAATATTTTGTTTACAATTTTCAGATTTTTAATGACCAAAGTCATTAATTAATTTTTTAGCCACCAAGCTGAAATGCAATACCGAAGTCCGGGCTTTGTCGAACATTACTTGACCAAAATTTCAACCAAAACTGAGGGCGTGACAGTGCCGCCTCAACTTTCAGGAAAAGCCGGATATGACGTCATCAAAGACATTTATCAAAAAAATGAACAAAATGTCCAGGGATTTCCTACCCAGGAACTCTCATGTCAAATTTCATAAAGATCGGTCCAGTAGTTTGGTCTGAATCGCTCTACACACACACACGCACATACAGACTCAGACACAGACACACACACACACACACACACACACACACACCACGACCCTCGTCTCGATTACCCCCTCTACGTTAAAACATTTAGTCAAAACTTGACTAAATGTAAACAAGTCGCGTAAGGCGAAAATACAACATTTAGTCAAGTAGCTGTCGAACTCACAGAATGAAACTGAACGCAATGCCATTTTTCAGCAAGACCGTATACTCGTAGCATCGTCAGTCCACCCCTCATGGCAAAGTCACTGAAATTGACAAGAAGAGCGGGGTAGTAGTTGCGCTAAGAAGGATAGCACGCTTTTCTGTACCTCTCTTTGTTTTAACTTTCTGAGCGTGTTTTTAATCCAAACATATCATATCTATATGTTTTTGGAATCAGGAACCGACAAGGAATAAGGTGAAAGTGTTTTTACATTGATTTGGACAACTTAATTTTGATAATAATTTTTATATATTTAATTTTCAGAGCTTTTTTTTTTAATCCAAATATAACATATTTATATGTTTTTGGAATCAGAAAATGATGGAGAATAAGATGAATGTAAATGTGGATAGTTTTATAATTTTTTTTTTTACAATTTTAAGATTTTTAATGACCAAAGTCATCAATTAATTTTTAAGCCACCAAGCTGAAATGCAATACCGAAGTCCGGGCTTTGTCAAAGATTACTTGACCAAAATTTCAACCAATTTGGTTGAAAAATGAGAGCGTGACAGTGCCGCCTCAACTTTCACGAAAAGCCGGATATGACGTCATAAAAGACATTTATCAAAGAAATGGATAAAAAGGTCTGGGGATTTCCTACCCAGGAACTCTCATGTCAAATTTCATAAAGATCGGTCCAGTAGTTTAGTCTGAATCGCTCTACACACACACACAGACACACACACGCACACACGCACGCACGCACATACACCACGACCCTCGTCTCGATTCCCCCTCTACGTTAAAACATTTAGTCAAAACTTGACTAAATGTAAAAAACAGAGACAGAAATGGGGGAGGGGAGCATATGGGGAGGTGGAGAGAGGCATTACAAAAACTTTCCTGTTGACGAAAGCAAAATGACGCGAAATGAACCCAATGATGGTTTTTTTCAAAAGTAATGTAGTAAGCTTACAAAAGTGTTCTTTTTTGGTTTGTTTTATGTGTTTTCCTTTTAACAGCCAACTGTCGCCCAATTAGGGACTGCTCTACATTATGCAAATGAATATGAATAGTTAATGGTTGAAAAGTGTGAAAAAGAGAGAGAAACAAAGGGAGAAACAGACTGGTAGAGAGAAGATGGAGAGAGGGAGGGAGGGATTCAAAGAACTGTTGCCGAAAGCAAGGCATCTCGAGATAATGGCCTATAACCTGTTCAGGTAAGTATGTTAAAAGCAATTAACCGCTGAACTCATCCTCTCTAAAGAGTACACTTCACACCAATCGCTGAAGTTTTCAAGGGGTCATAGAGTACACACATTGGACAATAGAGAGGCCGTAAAAGGGTCGCGTTGCCATTGGTCAACCTGACCACGTGATCAGCCTCGGCACAAAGCTACGTCCGTGGTCATGGAAACCCTTTCTAGTTCAGTCCTGGCTCGGAACAGTTTTTTGTGGGTTTTTTTTCCGAACGATGTAGGCGTCTCCCAGGAATTGTTTTGGTTGGCGTGCGGAGCGGAGAGTTACAAATTACTTTAAAAGAAAACACAAAATAACTTCTCAGAGTGTTATGTATGGTCCGACTGAGGTGCCAGTAGCGGACGTTTTAAATGGAAACAAATTGAAACAACTTTTACAGCCCGGACTTCGGTATTGCATTTCAGCTTTGTGGCTTAAAAATTAATTAATGACTTTGGTCATTAAAAATCTGAAAATTGTAAAAAAAAATAGGCCTATTTTTTTTATAAAACGATTCAAATTTACGTTCATCTGATTCTTCATCATTTTCTGATTAAAAAAACATATAAATATGTTATATTTGGATTAAAAACAAGCTCTGAAAATTAAAATTACAAAAATTATGATCAAAATTAAATTTTCGAAATCAATTTAAAAACACTTTCATCTTATTCCTTGTCGGTTCCTGATTCCAAAAACATATAGATATGATATGTTTGGATTAAAAACACGCTCAGAAAGTTAAAACGAAGAGAGGTACAGAAAAGCGTGCTATCCTTCTCAGCGCAACTACTACCCCGCTCTTCTTGTCAATTTCAGTGCCTTTGCCATGAGCGGTAGACTGACGATGCTACGAGTATACGGTCTTGCTGAAAAATTGCATAGCGTTCAGTTTCATTCTGTGAGTTCGACAGCTTGACTAAATGTTGTATTTTCGCCTTACGCGACTTGTTTAAAATCAAGAGTCAAACTGACACAAAGATTTTTACCTTCCATTTCTCTGTAATGGAGGCACGCAGAGGCACGACGTAGAGAGAGCGTCAGATAACCGCGACGTAGGTTTGGAGAGTCGGGTCGGGCACTAAGAGTACAGTTTATTTTTACAGAACTGTACATTAATTATCGCAACAGGTTTAAACAGTTCGCTTTACATTTGATTCTGTCTCTCTCTGTCTGTGTCTGTCTGTGTCTGTCTGTCTGTCTGTCTGTCTGTCTGTCTGTCTCTCTGTCTGTCTCTCTGTCTGTCTGTCTGTCTGTCTCTCTCTCTCTCTCTGTCTGTCTGTCTGTCTGTCTCTCTCTCTCTCTCTCTCTCTCTCTCTCTCTCTCTCTCTCTCTCTCTATCTCTCTTTTTTTTGTCGTTGGAATTTGAATTTAAACATATCTTTGAACATAAAACATAATTGTCAGAACGATTTCGAGTGAACAGACTTCGGCGTGTACGAACACAGATAACCCTGTAGGCTGCTGTCACATTTTAGGTTTCTATACAATGAGAAAATAACAAAGTGTTGTTGACTTTTCATGCAAGGAGGTCGATCCTTGCAATTTTGCATATTATGTTTGTTCTCGTATGTTAGCTTAAGACGGGAAAGTCAGACGCAAGCGAAGGGAAATTACCAGATCACGCTCACAAGTGTGTACTAAAAGTCACATCAAATCCAATCTTCGGCCACTGTGAGGCCACTAAATGAGAAACAGATGACAGGCACTCCGCCACTTCTGCTGAAGGACATAGCAGGTACTTGGCTACACTTCACTGCGCCACATGAGTGATTCCATTTTCCGTTCGGCAATCAGTCTGTCTCACGCACAAATTGTCAAGGGTAATTTTAAACTGAGTCTAATTTTGTCAGACACTGGGCAAGTTTTAATACCGGACCTTCAACATTGACGATTGGGGTCTAAAAAACACATTCCTTCCTTATAAACGATTCAGAGAAAATACCCCCCCCCCCTCCCACTCTATACCCCCACCCCCTTGCATTTTGAAATCTCCTAACATTATCTGAAATTGAAGCTGGCGTTAGAAAGCATGACTGAAACCCCACCGCTGTTAATCTCCTTCTCGATAAAAGAAGATATACACGTATTGTACGGCCGTTTTCTCAAGGCTGTCCAAATGAAGTGCTATCTGAATTTAACTCTTAAAAAAAAAAAAAGACTAATACGGGGTTTTTTTATTTTTTTTTTTAATAAGCCACGCCCCGGACTGCGCGCGCAACACATGCAGACGACGCATATATGTGTAGTAAGTTTGTCGGAACTTTGGCGGAGTAATTTGATAGAGTTTTTAGATTGTGTCAACGACTGTAGACGTGATGTAACTTACAGATAAATTATATCTGAGCTTAAAAAAGTGTTTATTTTCAATAAAAATCGGTTCGGGTAGCGATGTGATGTTAATCTAGCAAATCAACAGGGCTACTTCCTAATGGACCGAAGTTCTGTGGGACTGAAGAATCATCAACCGATGTGAACTGCTATTTGTTTAGGTGGTTCAGTCTTTCCCCATCGGCAGCCCTGTAAGCTTACATTTACTGAAAAAATCCTGTTTCATTTTTCTCTTTGAGTAAGAATATTTGTCCGCAGCTTACGGACTAACCCGTTCGATAGTATTACTTGGGTATAAACTTCCTTCCCAGATTGTCTCTGTCTCATCGCAAAATTACACAAACATTTTTCAATTTACAATATTTTACTTTGTCATTTTTTTCCCTGTTCGACGACTCTTCCGACTATGTGAGTGTGTATGCGTATGTTGAATCCGATTACGCTTGTCCGCTAAACTGAAACGTGATCGAAATGACATTCGATCGATATTGACACTAACTAGTTTAAAAAAAAAATGTATTCACACGCATACGCACACGTGCACTTTTGCAGTCCCATGCACTGACCGCTGGTTCTACCTTGTGCGCTTGTCCGGAGTTTTTCTTTGTTTCTTTTTTAATTTGAGGTAATCGATAATAGCGTGGCATGAAATACAATTTTGCGAAAACCCGGTGAAAACATATCGCTCCAATGAATGCTGTCCATCATGTGCGAGGTCGGGAAAAGTGTTACACGTATCGCATGAAAACAAAGAGTGTACAGATAAAACTGAAAAGGAATTAAAGCGGAGAAGTCGGCAACTCAGTCAAACCACCTCTAATAAAGTGACAAATAGTACTAAACTATCGACTACTAAGATTCATTTGATTTTGTAACCAAGAATTTAGTTTTTGTTTTTGACGGCGCCATCAATTTAAAAGAAATGCATCTTTTCTGGTTCACATTTAAATTTAAAAAAAAATTAAAAAACCTACCTTTCTTGTTTTTTGATTCACATTTAGATAGTCAGCATTATATCATTTACATTTAACGTATACTGCATCCCGGTATCAGCATGCTTATTATACAATAAAATAAAAACAGCGCTAGCATACCATGAACATAATTAATTTCCTTGTAAATCTGTTTTGCTTCTTTCTTTATTTATTTATTTGTGTGGGGTGTTTTTTTGCGTGTTTATTTTGGGGAGAGTGTTTTATTGTTCCTCAAAAGCACTTTGGTCAATATCCCTTTAACTTTGAACTACCGTTCAGTTTGAGGACAGAATGCAATTCTTTTATTTTTGGACAACAACACTGTTGGGGTTGATGTACAAAATTGATGGTTGACTGATCAAAAGATCAAAATATTGTGTGCGATATCTGTTCCTTTAAACCTTTCGTTTAACCAGCAGGTGACATATGGCATGGCACGGCCCCCGTTTGACCACCCAGGCTCTCCCTCGCCCACTTTGTCCCCGCAAGTTTTTTTGCTACCTTTTCTATATGCACTGTCAATAACATTTTTTGAGGCGAATTTGTCGTTTGCTTGCAAAAAAAAAGATAGTTAATTATCAGATCAGCTTTGTAAAGGAGATACTAAAAACCGCACATAATTATTCAAAAAAAGTCTGATGCGTGGCGACAACTGCCGCTCCGACTGAAGGGCTATTTACTGAAAAGGAAGGTGGGGGGGGGGGGGGGGTCCTGGGGAGAGGTGGAGGGGTGGTGGGCAAAATGAGACAGAGCCGATACGATTACGATGTGGAGGGGGGGGGGGGGGCAGCAAATGTTCGCATGCACATGGTGGTCAGTAACTTTAGTAACACAAATCGACGTTTGATTTTAATCCCACACAGATGTGTTAATTTTTCTTTTGTTATTTTCTTTTTTCTGTCAAAATGTATAAATGAAAAACGTGACAGGCTGGATAAAATTTATCTGAGTGAAACGTTATTTCTTTCAGGGTCCGCATTGGTTTCTAAAAAAACAATAGTGTTTAATTTTAACTTGATTTCATTTACATGAATTCAAATCAGAAACGAAGAAAATATCATAACCCCGCAATATAACAGTGTCACAGAATCGTGAAACAATTCCGTGAAAACATTCTCTCAATGCTGACAATGTCTTGGTGCGTGGTTCTCACATGTGGTGTCCAGTTGTTCATCTTAGCTAATTTAAATTCCGCGTGTGATGTTTTAAGTGGGCCTATTGGGACGAAGCTGAGTAGATTCGGGATGCGAAAATCAGCAGATTATACGATTTTATGATCCGCGGCAGAGACTATCAAGTGCTCTTGCGTATACAAGAACCAGTCGGTCGGATCGAGTCCAGGTGTGATTTTCGCGTTCTACTTACAGTCGTTTTATCTCAGCTGATAACTCCTTGCCAAATGGTGGCAAAAACGCTCAATGGAAAGTGACATCGCATGCGTTGGGAAGACCGTGGGAAAATATTGAGACCTCAGAATAGGGTCCTACGATTGACCAAAGCAAAAATAATACGACAACACATCATAGTGTGTGTGTGTTTCTGCACGCGGTCTGTTTCTCAAAAGACACGCAATAAGCACACCCTGGTCGTAAGGGAAAATAGCCTAACATGGACAACTGCCTGATATGGACCACCTCCTGTTCTGACAAACTAACGGTGCTATAGGTCTCAAAACAATTTCATTCTTTGGATAACTTGCATATATATGCGATATAAACATTTGTAACCACACAATAAGCTAAGCTTATATTAAATGTGGTTATAAATATGTACATCTAGATAGGAATTATTATTTCACGTTATGTCAAGGTCAGAGAATCGCTTATCCCCTTGTTATACATGTAAGACAGACAAGATACAATTTTTACCAAAAAAAGAGGAAAAGATACAGCAAAAGAATCAGAGGATGTGACAGAGGACGGGAAGAGAGTTAATTTTATTTTTCAGCAAGCAAGGGGGGGGGGGGGGGGGTCAGAGAGACGATTACTGTTACAGACTTGCCAATTCAATGTTCCTGCAGCAGCAATAATTTGGTTTAAACGGTGTTTATTCAACAATTCAATAATTTCATCCAAAATGTTGTCCAAACTAATTAAGCTTAGATTACTCATAATTTATGAATACAAAGAAAAACCTTCAAGAAAGATTCACTCAAACTTGATTAAATCCCCAGATGAAGCATCCGTCGCGTCGCACATATGGAAACATGCGTTCTTTGATATTACTGTTGCGATCGGTTTTGACGCTGCCGCCACCTCGCCGCAACTATCGTGCTGCCATCGCGTCGCGATATGGAAACACAGCTTAAGACTATGCATATAATACTGCTGGTTTTCTCTTCATTCTTCTCAAAATGTCGGTCTCTGTCTGTCTGTCCCTGTTTGTGTGTCTCTCTATCTCTATCTCGCACTAATTCTGTCGGTCGGTCCGTCTCTCTGTCTGTCTCTCTGTATTTCTAGCTCTGTCTCTCTTTTTGTCTTTTTCTTACTCTCTCAGTTTATTAAAACAAAACAAAAACAAGAAGGGCAAAGCCCATACGACTCACATGCTTGACCTTGACCTTTACATGACCTTGACCTTCAGGGTCAAGGTCAAATAACTAAACCTAGTAATGACATCATACACTAAGAACTGCTTTAGACATTTTTCCTACCAAAATACAATGTGACCTTGACCAAAGGTGAAGGTCATCCAAGGTCATGCAACTCAAAGCTGTTCATTCAAGACATAGGAAGTACAATGGTGCTTATTGGCTCTTTCTACCATGAGATATGGTCACTTTTAGTGGTTCACTACCTTATTTTGGTCACATTTCATAAGGGTCAAAGTGACCTTGACCTTGATCATATGTGACCAAATGTGTCTCATGATGAAAGCATAACATGTGCCCCACATAATTTTTAAGTTTGAAACAGTTATCTTCCATAGTTCAGGGTCAAGGTCACTTCAAAATATGTATACAATCCAACTTTGAAGAGCTCCTGTGACCTTGACCTTGAAGCAAGGTAAACCAAACTGGTATCAAAAGATGGGGCTTACTTTGCTCTATATATCATATTTAGGTGAGGTATTCAATCTTAAAAACTTCAGAGAAAATGGGGAAAATGTGAACAATAGCTGTTTTTAGGCAACATTTATGGCCCCTGCGACCTTGACCTTGAAGCAAGGTCAAGATGCTATGTATGTTTTTTGGGGCCTTGTCATCATACACCATCTTGCCAAATTTGGTACTGATAGACTGAATAGTGTCCAAGAAATATCCAACGTTAAAGTTTTCCGGACGGCCGGACGGACGTCCGGACGGACGGACGGACGGACGACTCGGGTGAGTACATAGACTCACTTTTGCTTCGCATGTGAGTCAACAAGTCGCGTAAGGCGAAAATACAACATTTAGTCAAGTAGCTGTCGAACTCACAGAATGAAACTGAACGCAATGCAACGCAGCAAGACCGTATACTCGTAGCATCGCCAGCCACCGCTCACGGCAAAGGCAGTGAAATTGACAAGAAGAGCGGGGTAGTAGTTGCGCTGAGAAGGATAGCACGCTTTTCTGTACCTCTATTCGTTTTAACTTTGTGAGCGTGTTTTTAATCCAAACATATCATATCTATACGTTTTTGGAATCAAGAACCGATAAGGAATAAGATGAAAGTGTTTTTAAATTGATTTGGAAAATTTAATTTTGATACTAATTTTTATATTTTTAATTTTCAGAGCTTGTTTTTAATCCAAATATAACATATTGATATGTTTTTGGAATCAGCAAATAATGGAGAATAAGATGAACGTAAATGTGGATCGTTTTATAATTTTTTTATTTTTTTTTACATTTTTCTGATTTTTAATGACCAAAGTCATTAATTAATTTTTAATTTAATTAAGCCACCAAGCTGAAATGTAATACCGAAGTCCGGGCTTTGTCGAACATTACTTGACCAAAATTTCAACCAATTTGGTTGAAAAATGAGGGCGTGACAGTGCCGCCTCAATTTTCACGAAAAACCGGATATGACGTCATCAAAGACATTTATCAAAAAAATGAAAAAAAATGTTCGGGGATATCATACCCAGGAACTCTCCTGTCAAATTTCACAAAGATCGGTACAGTAGTTTAGTCTGAATCACTCTACACACACACACAGACACACACACACACACACACACACACACACACACACATTCCTGCCTGTCTGCCTGTTCTTCTCTCTCTCTTAGGTTACTTTCACGGATTATGCAAAAAAGAAATATGCACGGCTGCTTCACACTTTTCTTGTTTTCTCTCTATTATCAACCTTTGGTGTCTGTCTGCGTGTCTGTGTGTCTGTCTGTCTGTTTGTTTGTTTGTCTGTCTGTCTGTCTGTCTCTCTCTCTCTCTCTCTCCCCTTCTCTCTCTCCCCATCTCTCTCTCGCCATCTCTCTCTCTTTTTCGCTCTCTTCATCTCTCTCTCTCTCTCTCTCTCTCTCTCTCCCCTTCTCTCTCTCGCCATCTCTCTCTCTTTTTCGCTCTCTTCATCTCTCTTTCTCTCTCTCTCTCTCTCTCTCTCTCTCTCTCTCTCTCTCTCTCTCTCTCTCTCTCTCTCTCTCTCTCTTACAGTCAGCATAATGTATTACAAATGATGGTTTATTCCTGGCAAATTTCGACCAAATGATTATCGAAGATGGTTATGCAAATAAGATGCAACAACGGAAAACAGACGAAATTAAACAGAGACCCCAAGCCCGTGACAGACAGACAGACAGACAGACAGACAGACAGACAGACACAGAGACTGAGACAGAGACAGACAGACTAGACAAGCCGACAAACAAAAAAACAACATGAAAAGACACATGTAGGTGACGATGCTGATCCCAATACCGATGCCGATGTCGATGATGATGATGATGATGATGATGATGATGATGATGATGATGATGATGATGATGATGATATATCTCTTTATTTCCCTCTCTTGGAGAGTTTGCTGCGTGATAGCCTCTAACCCTATTCATTGTATAACAACGTTAAATCATCATCGTCATCTCTCTCTCCCGTTCTCTCTCTCGCCCCCCCCCTCTCTCTCTCTCTCTCTCTCTCTCTCTCTCTCTCTCTCTCTCTCTCTCTCTCTCTCTCTTACACACTTTCTCTTTCCTACTCTCTCTCTGTTTTGTTCTCCTTTCTCTGTCAGATTTGTTTTAAACAAACACGTAGGAAAGAAATCTGCAGAGCTGTTGCAATTGTGTCTTTTATCTCTATCTCTTTCTATGATTTTTTTTCCCGGTTTTTGACTGTGTGCCTATCTGTCTGTCTTCCTCTCTCTCGCAGGTTACTGTCTGTCCGTATGTCTGTCCGTCTGTTTGTCCGTCTCTCTCACTCTGTCTCTGTCTTTCTTTCTTATTTAATTACCCCAACTCTCACTCTCTCTCTCTCTCTCTCTCTACAATTACAAATACAATTTTTGTATTAAACATGCCCCTCTCCTCTTTATTGGTATAATGTACACAAACCCTTTTCGAATGAAGGGACTTACAAACCAACCACTACATGTATTTAGATGTGTGATGATCTTGGCAATGTCTTGCTTGTTTGATTGATTTTCTTTAAAATGTAATGTATGGATTAGAGCATGATGTTGAGAAAGTGCAAGCTGCACTATACCACTTAATTCACATCAATCAACTCGCAATTTACCTCAATGTAATGCATTTTGTGTACATATGTATAATGTGTTTTCACTTTAGTTATCTGTTAAAATGTAGAATTTTAGTTATCTATTTTCTAATTTGTATCTTGTATTTTTTATTTCATTTTTTTAGTTAGTCCCTCTTTAGGGCGAGGGCTGGATGTAAAAAAGCAGACCACTGCTTAATCTACTACCCTCGTTAAATAAAGAATTGTCATTGTCATTGTCATTGTCTCTCTCTCTCTCTCTTTCTCTCTCTCTCTCTCTCTCTCTCTCTCTCTCTCTCTCTATCTGTCCCTCCGGCAGCACACATTTTTCGCTCCAGCAATTTACTTGAACAAGTGAAGAAAATGCCTGTCGTTGGACTACCAACTGCTGTGGAAGCTACCTTGACAGGCCTGCCAGCTGACCACTATGTCAAGTACTGGAAAGTCACCGGAGAATGAGAAGGAGCCACAGTCACACTTCAACTGCTCAGCACAGAGAACCAACAGGCCGCCATTTGCCGAGCTAGTCAACGCAACGTAAACAAAACCCCTTCGCAGCTCAGACGTGACAGACAATGATCCCAACAATTTAACAGCAAAGAGGTATGCGTTTCTTCTCAGTGTTGATACAGCTGATCGATCATCTGCGAAATCATGCCAGCACAACATCAGGCATAATTCACACAAACACGTACGACAAAGTTCCCGACGTTAGGCACAAACAGAAAATGAGACTACACGCCGGCGAACGCATTGACAGCGAGGCAAGCTGTGTTGTGAACATTGAAGCACGTGAATCACGGAGCCACATTCCATCCAAGCTGACGGAACCTGCCTTGCAGCAATCCGTTGACTCCACATGCGTGGCCACTGACAGTGACAAGGACAGATATTTTACGTCAGAGAGTGATACAGAGGAACCAGTGGAAAAGCAGTTGACTAAAGCTGAAAAGGATGCTTTGGAAAGGGAGTACAGTCTAGGGGAAGTAAAAGCACTTGCTTTAGAAATTACTACGAACCCCAGAACACGAAAGAAAGTGATTAGAATGGTGTACAATGCTTCATCCAAACAGCTGCTTGCAAAATCAGATGACTTCATGTTCACCTACGATTGTACCAAAGCTGAAACATTGTACTGGACGTTATTCAGGGACAAAGCAGACATGAGTTATGATGAATCAGAACGACTGGCATTTATTGAGGAGCCTGCGGATGTGCGACGAACACTGTACCTTATTGAGATAAATCATATCGCCAAGGATTTGCATGCACTGGTTACACTTCTCAGAGCCTACCTTCAGACTTGAACTTTGATCGCTGTTGTATTATATCACATTTACGTATCATTACATGCTGCTTCTCTTGCAAAACTCGTAAAGCACTACTACTATATTTTGCAGCTGATACTGGTAAAACGTTAATACTCTATGATTGTATTAAAACATTATTGTACATAATGCACTGGAAACATTTTCAAACATAATGTGGTTAACTTCTATTTCACCTCAATGAGCGAGGGCGGGATGAAAAAAAAAGTAGTTTAGCATTTCCTATTCTGTTACAGTGTTAAGATAAAGATCAATTCAATTCAATTTAATTCAATTCAATTCAATACAATCATCTCTCCCTCATTCTCGTTCTCATAAATAGGACTCAAACCATACCGGCACGGTGGCCTAGTGGTAAGGCGTCCGCCCCGTGATCGGGAGGTCGTGGGTTCGAAACCCGGCCGGGTCATACCTAAGACTTTAAAATTGGCAATCTAGTGGCTGCTCCGCCTGGCGTCTGGCATTATGGGGTTAGTGCTAGGACTGGTTGGTCCGGTGTCAGAATAATGTGACTGGGTAAGACATGAAGCCTGTGCTGCGACTTCTGTCTTGTGTGTGGCGCACGTTATATGTCAAAGCAGCACCGCCCTGATATGGCCCTTCGTGGTCGGCTGGGCGTGAAGCAAACAAACAAACAAACAAGCACATTTCACTGCTGTACAGCATACATCGTCCCCAAATACCTGTGTCTGTGTGTCACCGACTTAGTTGCTCTGCAAAGTGTGTGTGTGTGTGTGTGTGTAATACTGCCTTGCTGCAGAGTTTGTGTTATACCGCTTTGCTCTGCTGAGTGTGTTTGTGTTAATTACGGTCTGTCTGTCTGTATATTCTTTTGTCTGTCCGTCTGTCACTCAAGGGTAAGGGGGTGTCCTTAACCTCTCCTTTGTTGTCTCGGTCTGTCTCTCTGTCTCTGTCTATCTGTCTATGTCGCTCTTTCTGACTCTCTCCCTCTCAGCGGAGATCAAAGCCAATGAAAAACACACATCTCTGAAGCAGTTTTAGCTTGTGCCTCCAAATGACTGCTGTACAACAACCAGACCCCATCTGACTGCTGTTTGGGAAACAGTCCCCAATTCACTGCTGTACACCATTTACGTATCATTACATGCTGTTTCTCTTTCGAAACTTGTAAAGCACTACTTCTATTTTGCAGCTGATACTGGTAAAATGTTAATACACTATGATTGTATTGAAACATTATTGTACATAAAGCACTGGAACATTTTCAAACATAATGTGGTTAACTTCTATTTCAACTCAATGGGCGAGGGCGGGATGGAAAAAAAAACATTTTAGCATTTCTTGTTCTGTTACAGTGTTAAGAGAAAGATAAATTCAATTCAATTTAATTCAATTCAATTTAATACAACTCTCTCTCCCTCATTCTCATTCTCATAAATCAGACTCAAACCATCCGTTGTCAGGGTCGTGAATGCTAGCTACTGACTGGATTGGAAATACTCTTATGTCGCCTAGCGCCATATGTAACTGATGAAACCATTCATAGCACAGCGCAGAGCTATCGGTTTTTGGACGTCCCCATTTCACTGCTATACAGCAAACATCGTCCCCAAATAACTGTGTCTGCGTGTCACCGACTTAGTTGCTCTGCAGAGTCTGTGTGTGTAATACTGCCTTGCTCTGCTGAGTTTGTGTGTTATACCGCTTTGCTCTGCTGAGTGTGTGTGTTTGTGTTAATTACGGTCTCTCTGTATATTCTTTTGTCTGTCCGTCTGTCACTCAAGGGTAAACCGGCACGATTAGCTTAGTGGTAAGGCGTCCGCCCCGTGATCGGGAGGTCGTGGGTTTGAACCTCGGCCGGTGTCACGATTTCATCTCTCGCCTGTGTACATATTTCCCCCTCGATATTTACTCGAGACCGAAATGTTGTTTCCTGGTAAAATTAAGAATAGAAATTATTTATGGACGAAAAGCATGTCAGTTTCTTGCATGTGAAAAAAATTGGTTGTGAAATTAAATAGATTTCACTCCCAAAATCGAATTCTTCGAAAACGTGTACCGAGTGGTTACGTCCCTTGAGTAAGAAGGGAAACATTTTAGGATGAATCAAATTTCTAAGTTAAATAAAATAATTGGTTGGACAAATTTGGCCCCATGAATGTAAGGTACACAAGGTCGCTCATCAGTACTATCGAAGGGTGGTTTTTTTGTTCAGTGTAGAGTTTATACTAGATCAACGAGGCCGAAAATCGAAATATCAACACGGCGAAAGATGAAAACGTCACACCGGGTCATACCTAAGACTTTAAAATTGGAAATCTAGTGGCTGATCCACATCCCATTTTGGTGCAATCCCATTTTGCAGCCGTCCCATTTTTTTCCCTATCCCATTTTCGCGACATGTCACAAGCCAAGCGTCATTTTATAAAATTTATAATTTTGGATGATTAATGAGATGAGGATGATTATAATGATGATGCTATGGATTTCCAATTTGGATTGAGACTACGTGACAGGGCATTTTACTAACATGTCATAACAATAGCGCGACATCCCATTTTGACACCATATCCCATTTGGCCGCCATGCCGTTTCACCGTATTCCATTTATCCCCCATCCCATTGTCGCGACATTTCACAAGCCAAGCGTCATTTTACTACCGTGTCATAACAATAGCACGTCATCCCATTTTGACACCATCCCATTTGGCCGCCATCACATTTTTTATTTATTCTTCTTGCCAAGCCTCACTATACTACTATACTGCGTTATTCAACTAGGAAGACATTCCGTTTAGGCCAAATTCCATTTTTGCCACAATCCAAAATGTCGCGAAATAGAGATGGCGGCAAAATGGGATGACGGCAAAACGGCATGGCGACAAAATGGAATGTGGCGCTAGTGGTTTGACACGGTGGTAAAATGACACATGGCCTATGAAATGTCGCAAAAATGGGATGGGGGCAAAATGGGATAACGGCGAAACGGGATTGCGCCAAAATGGGAAGTGGAGCTAATGGTACATGACATGGTGGTAAAATGACACTTGGCCTGTAAAATGTCGCAAAAATGGGATGGGGGCGAAATGGGCTAACGGCCAAACGGGATTGCGCCAAAATAGGATGTGGGGCTATTGGTACATGATATGGTGGTAAAATGACACTAGGCCTGAGAAATGTCGCCAAAATGGGATGGGGGCGAATTGGGATAACGGCGAAACAGGACTAATAGATCCCTTGACTTGGGGTAGTGCGACTCTGTCACTGCTAACTTTCCACTCGGAGGAAGCGACCGGAATTTCCCAACGATGTGACATCCTAGTAATTAATTTATTTTTTTTTAATTCCTAAAATTAACAGAGTCGCGCTACCCCAAAAGTCAAGGAATTTCGTGTTTGTCCCTTGACTTTGGAGATGACAAGAAAATATCGGGCGCAAAAACGTGATTTGTAAAATTTTTCACAACATATGTCGCCTAGCGCCATGTATGTGATGAAACCATTCATATAGCTCTGCGGGAGCTCTGCACTTTTGGACGTCCCCATTTCACTGCTGTACAGCAAACATCGTCCCCAAATACCTGTTTGTTTCTAAAAAATCACGCTGGAGGTTGCATTTTATGTAATAACCTCCTGAAATGAGTTTTGACACTTTAGAATGGCATGTAAAATGACACATGGCCTATGAAATGTCGCAAAAATGGGATGGGGGCAAAATGGGATAACGGCCAAACGGGATTGCGCCAAAATGGGACGTGGAGCTAATGGTACATGACATGGTGGTAAAATGACACTTGGCCTGTAAAATGTCGCAAAAATGGGATGGGGGCGAAATGGGCTAACGGTCAAACGGGATTGCGCCAAAATGGGACGTGGAGCTAATGGTACATGACATGGTGGTAAAATGACACTTGGCCTGTAAAATGTCGCCAAAATGGGATTGGGGCGAAATGGGTTAACGGCGAAACGGGATTGCGCCAAAATGGGATGTGGAGCTAATGGTACATGATATGGTGGTAAAATGACACTTGGCCTGAGAAATGTCGCCAAAATGGTATGGGGGCGAATTGGGATAACGGCGAAACAGGACTAATAGATCCCTTGACTTGGGGTAGTGCGACTCTGTCACTGCTAGCTTTCCACTCGGAGGAAGCGACCGGAATTTCCCAACGATGGGGCATCCTAGTAATGAATTTTTTTTTTTTTTTAATTCTTAAAATTAACAGAGTCGCGCTACCCCAAAAGTCAAGGAATTTCGTGTTTGTCCCTTGACTTTGGAGATGACAAGAAAATATCGGGCGCAAAAACGTGATTTGTAAAATTTTTCACAACATATGTCGCCTAGCGCCATGTATGTGATGAAACCATTCATATAGCTCTGCGGGAGCTCTGCACTTTTGGACGTCCCCATTTCACTGCTGTACAGCAAACATCGTCCCCAAATACCTGTTTGTTTCTAAAAAATCACGCTGGAGGTTGCATTTTATGTAATAACCTCCTGAAATGAGTTTTGACACTTTAGAATGGCATTTAACGCTCATTGAAGTTTTAGCAAACTTTCTAACACCTAAAACATTCATAGCACCGATAACGTAATTCTAGCTCTGCACTTTGTGTACACATACGTCCCCATTTCACTGCTGTACAGCAAACATCGTCCCCAAATGTCTGTTTTTCTAAAAATCACGCTGGAGGTTGCATTTTATGTAATAACCTCCTGAAATGAGTTTTCACACTTTAAAATGGCATTTAACGCTCATTGAAGTTTTAAGAAACTTTCTAACACTTAAAACAAAAGAGACCCCAAATGCCTGTGTTTTGAGCAAGATGGCATTTTGATACACAGCCGACCCCAAATGACTGTAAAACCACCTATGTGTGTGTGTGTGTGTGTGTGTGAGAGAGCCTGTGTGTGTGCGTGCATGCATGCGCGTGGGTGGGTGTGTGTATGTGTGTGTCTGTTTGTAAGAAAGACTGGCTGAACACCGAAATACTAATTTTACCGGGCTATTATCCAAGCAACAGCTTGAAAGTATTGAAGCAATGATCAACATTTCGTAAGTAGGCTACAGACAGACAGATCTAGATCTAGCGTCTCCCACTCTTGCGCTGTGTCTATGCTTAATGTGTGTGTGTGTATGTGTGACGGAGTGATTGAGTTTGTGTTACTGTTTGTCGATTTCTTACGGGAGCCTTGAAGGCTTCGCCTCTTGTTTGAAATTGGTTTAATATAAATTGTGTAATGTTAAACTTGTGGGGTCCTGATTTGGCCAACATGGTCCGCTGGACCCACAAAGCAACAGATATCAATCAATGAATCAACAAATAGCAATCTGTCGATTCAAAGAAAGTATTGAGGCAGACACTGTAAGGTTTTCAAGCAAGAAAGCAGGATCTTTGTCATTATTCCCCCCCTCTGCATCTTTACCTCTGTAAACTTGTAGGGCTAGTTAATTTTCGATAAACACCCAGCAACCAAACAAATAAAGAACCAGCAACAGCCTGAATCCTTGATAGCGCAATGGGTTGAGAAGCTGTTCTGTGTCGGTACTACTTTTGCAACTGAAAAGTTCCGAACGCTCTAATGTACAGTATACATCTCTCAAGCAAACAATACAAACATACCGCATTTAAGTTCACAACTACAGCTTGCATGAACACATGAATGTCCATAATACAATCCATGAGTTCGGTTGTTTTCTGAATCTAGATCTGCCGTGCACAAACGTTCAACACAAGCAAATTCCCAATGCAAGTAACTCATACTTTGTCCAGCGACAAGAGTAGTTCCCCTTTCAAATTTCTTTTCACTCAGTTTCTTCCACAACAGACTGCAATCCGACGGTCAGTTTTTAACAATATTTCATTTTATAAAGAGATTACACGCAATAAAATGCACACATCTCATCAGTTTAAAGAACATAAAGCGGTTTCATACATTATTTTCCCCAGAAAACTGAACTTCATACAGTTTTTAACGTTGGAACACGGGTGCAAAAGTTTGTCTGATGGTCCCATTTGACGAAAGAACATTATCCTGAGCGATACCAAAACATGAACAGAACACACAATATAATAATGCCTTTACCGCCACAGCAGAATAACAACATATCTGTGTACTTAATTTTAGTCCAAAACAGGGAAACTGACAAGAAATGTTAACAGAATGGAATGATTTGCACGGAACTATACAACCGCGCATTAATCGATCGCCTGCTGGAGCTCGCATTTTTCATGATCCGCTAACTTCGACCATTATTTTTAATAATCACTGAGACTCAGCATGTAACCTCTACGTATCAGGCAACTATAGTTGTCAACCTGTTTGGCTCTGCCAGTCATTTTAAGTTTAAAGACGTCAGCAGGTACCTGAATGCTCCTCTTGCTCTTATGTTGGACATATGGTATCGTAAAGGATAGTTACAGTATGGCTCTCCTTAATACAAATGTTGTTGGACAGAGATAAGTGTTACCTACCGTATATGTAATGGCATAGGGTCTTCTTGCACACTTGGAATCATCCGATTCCTGGCGCCTGCAGCGCACGACTTCTTCACTTTTATTTGACTGGCTATGTAATGCGATAGTTGCATCTTAATATGTGAGCTTTCTCTTATACATCAGCTTTTCATAAACATCTGTAATAAATATGGGGAACCAGACACTTTCAAAGTTAGTGTGTTCAACTTAGGGGCCCCTTTCTACATTGTTATTCAAGGGCAATTAGAAATAAACGTAAACCCCATACATTCAGAAGTTCCCTTCACACGAAAAAGGCAGGAGATTGAAAATCCATAACTGCGCGAGCTGCAGCTAGCAATAAATAGGCGCACCGCACAGGTGTTGGTGTGTTGTGAAAGAGATCGTTATTCAAATGTCGTACTGCGGCTTGCGGCTGTGACGTGGTGCCAATAGTAATGGCGGAAAGGAAGGAAAATGTGCATGTTGTTGTTACACAGAAACATTCGAATCGTGAAAAACGCACGCAAAAAACAACAGTGTTCACACTGCTCATCCAGTTGTGATTAGCTGACATTATGTAGGGTAACACTTGAGTGTCAGAGTATGTATGTATGTATGTATAACAACAAAGAACAGCACAAAAACCAGCTGTGTGTGTATATTTTTGGATTCAAGAAATATTCATTCTCGTGCACCAGTCTTTCACCATCCCAGCCAGCAAAATTTTGCGCAGCGAATGCGTGTCGCAGTCGCCAAACTCTGCGTAACAACTGCACTGGACGCATGCGTAACGCGCGCGATTTTGCAAAGCGAAATACATGCGTGACACACTCGTTTTCCCTCAGATTACGCAGACCATACGCACCTCCAGCGCACGCTTATTTGACACCAAGACAAATTCGCACTCTCCACGCAGACGTCACGATTGCTTTACGCATTCTCACGCTATTAACGCGCTCTCCACGCAGACGACACGATTGCTTTACGCATTTAACGCGCTCTTGACGCAGATGTCCTGATCATCTTACGCACTCTCCACGCAGATGTCACGAATTATTGACGCATTCTCAGGCATTACGCGCTTTTTACGCTCTCTTCACGCAGATGTCACAATTGCTGTACGCATTCTCACGCATTTGACGCACTCTCCACGCAGATGTCAAGATTGACCTACACAATTTTACGCAGACCACACAACCGCTTTACGCACTCACAAACAAATAATGGGCAGTGCACAACATTGTATTGATCCAGAAAGACAAAGGTCAAGCGTGCAGGTTCGATAACAGAGATGATCATAATCATGTACAAGTTCTAAAACAAAAATGCGGTCAAATAAATTGATTAAAACAAAGGAGAGATTTGAATCTCGCTTATTGCCATTGTGACTTGCAGGTTTTAATTTCACTGCATTTTGACATACCAGCAGCACGGAAACAAAAATGATCAAAATACTATTCAAAGCAGAATTCAAATTGGCAGAACAAAGAATAAATAGAACAAAACCCTGATAGTCATCATCGATACGCCGTAGTACATGCAGTGAAGAATCCAGTATAACTTATAAGAGAGAATTTTGATGTACACTCGTCACTATATCACATTGATGTAAACAAATAAATAAATAATTGGCACAGCCTAGGCATAGGCAGCAGTGAGTTGTATCAACATGTTTGAATACAGAACAGCAACAAAAAGAGAAAAAAAGTTCTACAAGCCAGCTAATAGTTGAACTTCAGATTACTAATGATATCACAAACAAACACTTAGTTAATGCCCATTCTCCAGGGATCGAAATCCAGTCAATGTACACCAAACTAGGATAACACATACATTTAGAATCTATCACGACTGCATAAAACATTGGTATGCAATTCACAAAGCAAGGAACTTGAAACATGAACATTGACATTAAACATACATACGTGTATGTGCCCCACACACATTTCGGACAAGGCAGCTGAACGAAATTCAGATGTGGATGGAGCACAAAATAATTAGATGGGGCGGCGTGAAAGCATACTGGGACAAGGAACAAGCAAGAGAAAGAGGATAAGAAGATAAAAGGAAGAACAAACCGAAGAATAAGAAAGAAAAAAACAAAATAAGAGGAGAGAGGAAAAAAAAAGGAAAAAAAAAAAGGAAAAAAAAGGGAGACAATCATATGAATGTGTACCATTTAAATAAAAGAAATTAAAAAAATTACTTTTAAAAAGGAGACATTTCAGGTTTTGATTTGAAGTGTGTTAACATATTCACATATACCAGTAACTTTGCATGGAAAAAAAAAGTTCACAATGATTTGAAGCAAATTCAAATGCCAGAGAAAAAACAGAACAAAACCCTGATGTCATCATTGATAATCAGTGGTACGTTCAGTGAAGAAAAAACAATTGACACAACCTAGACATGGGCAGCAGTGAGTTATCAAGTTTCACTACACAAAAGTAACAACTACAATAATGAAACAAAAGGTAAAATGCCAGCTAATAGTCAAAATTCAGAACAATGATATCAAAAAGAAACACTTATTCAATGCCCCTTCTCCACTGATATGTATAAGCACACCAACATGACATAAACTCATAAATTTAAAAAAAAACATGACATAAAACTCATAAATTAAAAAAAACTTATCAGACTGCGTAAAACATAGGTTTGCCATCTCAAAATGGATGTAAAACACGCAGCTTACTCACAAAATGATAGACAAGTCTCCAGCGGCCAGCTGCTCAGCAAACAAAATAAGGTGGCGAGGATCAATATAATTGAAATGCATTTTTTTTGCTGTTTCGGAGAGAACTTTGCTTCATTTACCTTACTCTGCCTGCATTCAAGGGCTACATTTTTATCAGGTGCACCAAGACTTACATCTATAGAAATCCAATCATAACGGTTTTAACAGCAAAAAAAAATATATATATTTCTAGTCTCGCTTCTAAATTCTCAACTCAACTCCAAAAAATAATAAAGAACAACAAAAACCCGCATCATGCATTGTCTCCTTCAAGCTGCCCAGGTTGTTTGCGTTCGACTCCCATAAATGACAAGGAATTGTTAAAACCTTTTCTTTCTATTTGTTCACTTTTTGTTTTCTTCTTTTCTGAACTCTTTATACTTGTATTTTATTCATTTTAATTTAGCCTGAAGGTTTGAGTCGTGTATTAAAAATCGAATATAGTGTGTAAGTGCCCTTGAACAGCTTTTCCAGAATCATGTATTCTATATTTTTAGTATGGGATACCCACAAGAAAAGTTCAAATGCATCCATGCGTCTCCACTGATAGTAATGGTAGTTGAGCACTTCCAGTTTAGTCTTCTGTCGTTCTGACACAACCTAAAAGGGTACATCATGTCTGAACATCATCTGTAGAAGAGTGTGAAGTTTAAAGCTTAGCTTAAATAATGTCCAACAAAACCCCAGACTCTTCTGTACATTACCCATCAGCCACACAGACCTGAACTGTGAAATACAATTACTCACTAGCAATTTCTCAGGCGAGTCAAATCTTACATTCATCAAATTTTTGCAACTAGCATTGTAAATAAGCCTACAGAGATTACAAAGTTCAATTACTGCAAATCAAATCATGAAGGCTCTTCCATGGCCTGTTGTCTCTTTCTTTTATCACAGGCTTCCAAAAACCAGTCTTGAACGGCCGTCTTCAAGGTCTTGACCTGTGGCACCCGTACAGCTTCACGGAACAGCCTCTGCATGACAAAACAAAAAATAACATGAACTTAGATCATCAAACAACTATCACTGATTTGAGAAAAGTCTCAAGTTTATTTCCTGACGCCTGTAAACTTGCTAACAAGAAGAGCAAACGCTCGATCGAGTCACTTTCGCAGTTCTGAATATTATGACCTTGAAAAAGGTCAAAGGTCACCAAAGCAGACGTCAAAGTGTAGAGGTCACTGGGAGTCACGTTCACATAAAATTTGAGCCCGGTCACTTTTATAGTTTCCGAGAAAAGCCCAACGTTAAGTTGTGTGTTGCCGAACAGAAAAGGCTAGTTATCTCCCTTGTTTTTCTGATAACGTTCGTAAAAGGCTACAGATGTAAATACTTTGATGTAAATACTAATCCTACAAAGTTTCAATCACATCCGATGAACTTTGTCAAAGATATAAAATGTCTAATTTTTCCTTTGACGCTGACCTGTGACCTTGAAAAAGGTCAAAGGTCAACGAAACCATCGTTAAAGTGTAGAGGTCATTGGAGGTCACGACTAAACAAAATATGAGCCCGATCGCTTTGATAGTTTCCGAGAAAAGTCCAACGTTAAGGTGGTGTCTACGGACGGCCGGACGGCCGGCCGGCCGGACGGCCGGACAGACTAACACTGACCGATTACATAGTCACTTTTTCTCAAGTGACTCAAAAATCATACAGACACACAAACTTGCATACACACCATACGCTTTTACAACACACCAACTATACTTGAGTTAGGAAATTACAACACATTGTAATCCTTGTAGAAGAGAAGTAAAAAAAAATACCTACCCTAATATTTGTTTTAACCCTTTCGCTGCCAATCAAAACTTGGGTATGTGCATTCCTAACTGCCAGGGAATATTGGAGTTTGGGGTGTAATAATTCACAAAAAAATCTAGCTTCAAACTGGCATGCAGTAGGTAGGTAAGTAAAACCTATGTTGTTTTTAAAGGAAATTGAACCAAGAATCTGTTTTTAGTGTCTAATCATGGAAATGATAATTAGTTTGGCTTATAATGATGTTTAAATATGAACTTTTGAAAAATCAGCCCGGCGCATCTTCCGGTGCCTGTGGATCAAACACAGGTGGCTGTTTTGCTCGCTCCAAGAAAGGATTATAATCACTGTCATCTACCTGTTTCCAACGAATTGTCCGAAAGAAGATCTCCCCCTTCCCCTGTCAGTATCCATAATCATTTGCACCGCCTATAGCGTCAGTCCGGCTTTGTTTTTCCCTACTAGGGCCCGGTCGACAGTCACCGTTAGCCATTTTGACGAGTCGAGATTTCTCTCCCATACCCTGTCGACAAGGCCGAAAATAGCCTTCAAACGCAAAACCGCGTCACCATTTATGTTTATTCATGAGAATGAGGTATCCTACCAAGCCATTGGCTGCTATTTGTGTGTCAGCAGTGACGTAGCATTTCTGGAAAATCCCGGAACGGAGAAGACGGGTTTACCCGTCCTAAGGCGCTGCGGCTGCACAAGCACATGACTGGTATACCCGTCATAAGGCAGTCAAGTGGTTAAAGTTACCTTTACTATGACTTTTTCTTTGGGGGCCTTCGGAAATTCATAATACATGTACTGTGACGTGCAGACGCATATGTGACGACATCATACCGTTTGCTAACATCCTTATTTCATATGTAGTCGAAAATCCATGACACTGACAAATGAGCTCAGGAACTTGGCTTCTAGCAATTTAATGTTAAGCGTAAAAGCTTTGACAACTATCATTCACATGTGAAACATGGCAAATTTAAAATTGATTCCAAAGAACAAAATTTGAGACAGAAATAACTTGTTGTTTTGTAGACATGGATTTTATCTTCTTCCTAAAAGGACCAGGATGATTTTACAAATTATGAAAAACAACTCACTGTCGATGGCTTTTAGTCGCAGCGTACACCATGGTCTTTTTCCCTGCCCTCCCCCAGAGCCCCCTGTCAGCAACCGTGTAGCCTATGGAACACCTTCGTCATCACAGCATCAGTAGTCGTCTTTAGTTCATGTCCACCAACCACACCGAGCTCATGGTCATGGATCTGAAACAAACAAAACAAGCCAACTGAATTCCAAAAATCATTTAATATTCAGACAGCTCTTCTTCACATACAAACAATTCAATCTGGAAGCATCATACTGTCACCTGGAACAAAAAATCAATAATCGCACTTGCTTTAAAAAAAAAAGTTTTCAGAAGAGCAAATGGTGATTGAGTGTAGCATTGTCATAAAATGTAATCACACACCTCAGGTGACCTGCATCAATCATTCAATACTATCTCACAAATCTTCATTTGGAAAGCACAAACATAGTTAGAAGAGAGCGTCAACCGTGATACTATTCAGTGTGGACAATTTTTTTCTGACCCATAATCCGATGCCTACACAAAGTGAGAATCAGAACTCACAAGAAGGCACTGTTGCATGTTTGTGATTATTTGCTTGAGTGTAGCACTTGCAATTTTGAACTTGAGGAAACAGCGTAGCAATTTCTGTTACATCCCTGAAAACCTAGCAGATGGCAGCTCTGGCCACAGAGCAATATTTGCATTATTTCTCACAGATGCAATGATCACAGAAAACAAAGTGGTGCATGCATTTTCCGCACCCCACATGAGAAAAAGAGGCCAATCATTGTGCGTACCCATAAGCATAGTTTTATCATCAAAATGTGTTGGTTAAATTCACAAATGTGACCAATACGCATAAACCTTGCATGAATTCCCAGGATAATGGGAAACTGGTCATGACTGAGAACTGATGAACAGTTAAGATACACCCGTGAACCGTGATGACATCTGGCATCCTCCAAAAAGCACACACTCAAGGTAACATTTAAAGCCTAAAGAGCGTCTAACAATAACATGTCACTCTCACAAGATCTTGCTACAGTTATCTGGGGAAAATAGCACAGGCATGACTGGTCTGCTTCAACAATAGCATTCAAAGCCACCTACCAGTGATCACTCCTTCGACAGATCCATCATGTGCCTTCAACATCTTCCACACTCAACAGTAAAAAGATGACTCCATCGAACAGTAGCACAGGCTCTGGCTCCACCATGATTCTTTGGCGACCAATTACTAAATTAGTCGCATCAGGTCCATCTGCTCCTGTAGAACCTTCTCCAGCAGCAAGAACTGATGTTTATCTTGCCGCTCTGCTCTGCTCGTAGTCTTGTGTCCGCTGAATGGAAGAAAAGAAGAACAAAAAGACATTTACATGAAGCAATACATATTTTAGACAATCTGTCAGCCTGAAAAGAAACCATCAGCACTAAAAAACAATCTGAGCAAATGTTCAAAGTAACCGTGACATCTCTATATTTTTGAATGAATTCAGGAGAAGATGAGGAATATATATATTGCAATCAATTTTTAAGGGCATACAGAGTGGCATTTGATGGGGTAAAAAATGTTGGGACTGAGCAGTTGGAGATGAAAATTTTTGTGTGTATTTACTTCAAGCAGATTTTTATTTTTTTAGACAGAAGAACAAACACACACTAAAAATCATTGTTTAAAGTTGAACTGACCTTAACTTTTCCTCCAAACACTAGAACTTTTTGTATTCATTCAAAAATATTCATCAACAAGAAGAGCAAACGCTCGATCGAGTCACTTTCGCAGTTCTGAATATTATATGAGGCATCAGATGGACAGGAAGAAATTGCTATTCACAACACAATGCATACCTGAAGAATGAGATTGCATGGATCGAGCAACAAAATATTTACCTTGGCATTAAAAATACTCTCATTAATCTCACATAAACAAACCCCATCAATAACTTAATTCACATAAACTAGCATCATTAATTTTTTTTTCGAAGCAATCATATTAACAGTAGACACACTAACATTTGTTACTCTTAGAGCTGTGTCACTTTTATAGTTTACGAGAAAAGCCCAACGTTAAGTTGTGTGTTGACGAACAGGAAAGGCTAGTTATCTCCCCTGTGTTTCCGATAACGTTTGTAAAAAGCTACAGATGTAAATAATTTGATGTAAAGAATAATCCTATAAAGTTTGAATCAAATCCGATGAATAGTTTCAGAGATATGATATTTCAATTTTTTTCCTTCAAGACATACCTGTGACCTTGAAAAAGGTCAAAGGTCACCAAAGCAGACGTCAAAGTGTAGAGGTCACTGGGAGTCACGTTCACATAAAATTTGAGCCCGGTCACTTTTATAGTTTCCGAGAAAAGCCCAACGTTAAGTTGTGTGTTGCCGAACAGAAAAGGCTAGTTATCTCCCTTGTTTTTCTGATAACGTTCGTAAAAGGCTACAGATGTAAATACTTTGATGTAAATACTAATCCTACAAAGTTTCAATCACATCCGATGAACTTTGTCAAAGATATAAAATGTCTAATTTTTCCTTTGACGCTGACCTGTGACCTTGAAAAAGGTCAAAGGTCAACGAAACCATCGTTAAAGTGTAGAGGTCATTGGAGGTCAGGACTAAACAAAATATGAGCCCGATCGCTTTGATAGTTTCCGAGAAAAGTCCAACGTTAAGGTGGTGTCTACGGACGGCCGGCCGTCCGGACAGACTAACACTGACCGATTACATAGAGTCACTTTTTCTCAAGTGACTCAAAAAGGTTAAATTTTAAATTCAATTTTGCAGACTTTGGATGAAAAGTTACTCTTCTCTGGCATCCCGCGGACACAGTTCACACTTTCTCATCAATGAGATGCCTGTGTTAATTAAAAACAAACATCAATAAAACTATTAAAATAAAATAAAAATTTAAATATAAAAATAAAATCGACCAACCGCCCCCACCCGATTTTTTTTCCCTTTGCTGGAAACAATACATTTGTTTCACTAAAACAGTAAAAGAGATCAGCTGAATTTGTTTGACACATCTGGTTATAACTAAAAGAATAAAACACAAAATAAGCCAAAGTCACAGAACAAAAAGACGCTGTCAGTGTCACTATCAATGACTCTGAATGAGACACTCATTGCTATCGAGCCATACCTGTTCATCTTCACCTTGCCGGGACGGAACGACAGTCTGCGTTACTGGCATCGGTGGCGGTGTTAAGGTCACTGTCCATCTCAGCTTTCTTCACCTTCAGTTCAAACAAGCAGTGAGCACCGTCATACTCAAGTCAAAGCTTTCTGAAAAAATAAATACTTGGAAGTTAAATAGGATCACATTGATTCCCAAACCTAACAGTAACAGTAACACGCAAACATCAAAACTGGAATATTAATTATTAAATATAAGCATCTCAATTTCACTAAATTAGTGTATTTATTTTCTCTGTGAATGTGATGTATTTTTTATTTTTATTTCAAAAAAATCTGTTTTTCAACTTTATCACTGCACACGCTGACACAGCCTCTGCCTGCCTCTCTAGTCTATGCATGCCTCGGGAACAAGGGTAATTTTTCTCTTTTCCGAGACTCAGACACAGAATATTCCACTATGAGTCTATGTCAGTATGCGGAACTGAAAGTTGAACATCTGTGGAAAAATAAAAAGATACAAATAAAAAAAAAACAGATTTATGAAGAGCCTATTAGTATTACTACTAAAGCTCCTGACAACTGCTGCCGCAGTGACTCGACCAGATTAGGAACCAACCAAAGTTCACCAAGAAACAGACAATGAGACATAAAATGATAAACGAAAATTCAGTTTTTATGGTGCCGTGAGCGACCCGCGAATCGGGATTCGGATGGTATTTTCACTCTTCCACAACTCCTTAAAAACAAACCACTGCATCAATCAACTTTATGTTTTTGGAAAAGTTAGTTCATTCATCCATCTTTCAGACAAAACAAACATGAATGAATAGAACAGTGTTCTTCTAGGCGAAAAAAAAATCGAAAGTGTGAGAAATTCTCTCTGCCATCAAACTCGGAAGCCGAAGCCGCGAGCTATCAAAAATTCAAATTCCCAAATCTTTCCTTCAGTTGATCAACTTACCTATTCTTGAAAGAAGTCAATCTTCATTTCAGAGAGAAGGATAAGATTACCTTGCATCCAATAAGCAAGTCAAAAATACAAGTCAATATGAAGAAAAAGCAAAAAAACGCCGATACAATGTGGATTTGACAGACTTCTTGCCAACAGGAAGTTGGAGATTGTCTGATTGAAGTAGGTCTGACAGACAAGGGAAATAACTTCAATAAATTGCTCTTTTCAGTCAAGGTAACTGTCTCCCCTGAAATTGAACTTTCATAGAGATTTTCTTCCAAAGCAAAATAAAATAAAATGAAAATATGCTGAGAACAAATTTTATGTAACCATTAACATCAGCCTTTATTTTGAGTAGATAATTAGTTTCAAAGTTACTTTAGTTTACATTTTTTTGTTTAATCTGATTTTTTTAAATGTTTTTATCGTTTTGTTATGGGTGTTCATATAGATTTCAGTTATCTTTTCTGTTCATATAATATTTTTATTATGCTTTGCCTAGATTTTTCCACGACATTATTTTGTGGAAAGCTGATTCCTACAACAATACCAAATCCCCATTACAATAATTATATTACATGCTAAAACAATTATAATGATAATACAAATTAAAATAATCATATTTATTTTTAAGATAAAAATAATCAGGATAACAATTAAGCAAATAAATGTTAGTAATAAAATAATTAAATAAAAATTAAATGGGAAAACCATTACATAAAATAAAAATATTTTTATTAAACTTTTAAATGCATTTTTTTTTTAACCGAAACTGTCTTAAGATAAACTGAAAAATAACGGATTGAAAGTTTTTATGCAATTTTTTTTCTAAAAAAAAAAAGAAAGAAGTTTTTGAAGAAGAATAACTATTCATAACCAAAATTTAAAAGTAAATATTTTTTAATAACATAAAATATAATAAATTATTTCATGAAGTAAATGCATAAACCCACGGTATAAAATTAGGAAAAACAAAAATTGCAATCACCTTTTCATTGAATCCATGCGTGCTAAACACTGCGTGGTGAAGTCGTTTCGAATGCGACAATCTGCGTAAAAGTTGGCGAAAAGTAACGCGCGCGAAGCGAAGGTGTCACGAGGCCGTACGCATCCCCGCATGAAAAACGCAGAAATAACGCATGCGTCACGCAGAATCATGCTGGCTGGGATGTCGGATGGACAATATGTGAAAAGAGTGTGTGCTTGTTCTAACACCAATGGTGCTTCGCGCGCTTATGAAGCAATGACATGAACGTCTATGAAGGCATCACTATTGTTTTGGTAACAATCTCTACACTAATACGTGTACAAGGTTAGTTCTGGGTTGTGCATACAGAAGTAGGTTTTGTCAGTATCAGTCTAGCCTGTGCGTGTATGTAAGAAGTGGAATGTGTCAGACCGTCTATTTTTGTCCAATAGGGACATTTACATGTACCCGCTCACACCAGCATTGTTTAATTGTGTGGGTGGGGGTGGGTGTGGGTGTGTGTGTATCGATGTGTCTGTATTTTATTAATTGTGGTTGTACAACAGATGCCCAAGAAGACGACACCATCAGCGTGGCAGGACCTGAGACCTTCGTAACCGACGGAACCAAGGAGCTGATGTTGACATGCGGGACAGACATATCCGCAAGTGTTGGGCATTCTTGGCGTTTCCCTACCGATGAACCCAGAGTTTGTGAGTCACGACCAGTTGAAAACGTGTGCAGCTTTCGTCCTCGCCTGGACGATGACATGCAGAACGTAACATGCGCAGCAACAAACATAGACGAAGGGACGTTTTTGAAGGCGACCTACACACTGCGATTGTTCTGTAAGCATTGGTCGATGGTAATACATCAAAGAAAACAAGTCACGTAAGGCGAAATTACTACATTTAGTCAAGCTGTGGAACTCACAGAATGAAACTGAACGTAGTCCGCCGCTAGTGCAAAAGGCAGTGAAAGTGGCGAGCCTGTTTGACGCGGTAGCGGTTGCGCTGTGCTTCATAGCACGCTTTACTGTACCTCTCTTCGTTTTAACTTTCTGAGCGTGTTTTTAATCCAAACATATCATATATGTTTTTGGAATCAGGAACCGACAAGGAATAAGATGAAATAGTTTCTAAAACGATTTCGGAAATTTAATTTTAATCATAATTTTTATATTTTTAATGTTTAGAGCTTGTTTTTAATCCAAATATAACATATTTATATGTTTTTGGAATCAGAAAATGATGAAGAATAAGATGAACGTAAATTTGCATCGTTTTTTAAAAACATTTTTTTTTTTACAATTTTCAGATTTTTAATGACCAAAGTCATTAATTATTTTTTAAGGTGTTACGAGTGTGTTCAAGTTGCGGTTCTTGCTAATGTTTTCACTTACTGAGTTACTTGCCTTGATTGCGTGTGCATTCGACAGGGGGTGCCCAATATGCACGGCTAGAACTAAGATACTTCTTGATTTCAGTAAATAGTTTCATCACATGTCAACTAGTTTGTTTTTAAATGATTTTTTTAGAGATCGCCAAATGGTATTGTGTGAATAACATCATTCGGTCGATTTTTTAGAGATCGCCAAATGGTATTGTGTGAATAACATCATTCGGTCGATTGTACGCACGGCGCCGTGCTTCTAGTAGCTCTCGGTCCATTCCTTCTTTCCGGTATGGAAGCAGACGTGTTTCTGGCGAAAGAATCGGCTTTTTCAACTCGCCATATCTTCATATTCATTCGGACTAGAACAACGAAATATAACTTTCTTTTAAAAAATATCCCGAGCCTTGCGACTCTGATAGTCATTTTGTTACGCGAAGCGGCCTTTGGTAGGTACGACAGTTTTAGTCACCCAAGTAAATAATATCTAAAACGCACGTGGACGCGTTTTCCAAAGGCGTATTTGAAGTCTGTGAATGTTGTGATGACAAATCATTTTAGTCTATACGTACAGACAAACACATTGCATGGAACGAAAGTTGAGAGGCTGGACTGTAAGTTGTTGTTTTGACTTCTACAAATCTCGCAGGTCTTTTATGCAAAACAGATTCAAAATTGCATTTTTCACGCAAGTGTAGATGACGAGACTATCGAAGGAATGGAATGCACTTGCCTACAGATATGATAGACAGATACTGTGTATTTATATCTATGACTTACCCCAGCCCATATGTTAGAATAAAGAACATACTTTGCTCTTTTGAATGATGTATGATTTGGCACTGTACACATGATTTTAGACCTGCCTCCGAAGTGATTTTTCCATAAACCCGTCAAAAAGCTCACTCTGTTTTGGCCGTAAAAAGCGCCCAAATGCAGTCAATTTCTACACCTGTGACGTGTGTTCGAAGGAGTACATCTCAGCGATGCCATTACGAATACGAATACGAATACGAATACTTTATTATCTCATACAGAGAAATTTCAGTGTGGTGCACATTAAAAGACAAAACAAATAATAAGACAACAGATAAAAATACCATACGAAGCATACTACACTCGCGCACGCATATGTACACTAACAGGAATAGTAACATGATTCCAAATAGGTTAAAAGTTTAACGCTAAAAACTATCATTATCACAGGACTAGATATGTCATTGAACAATATTTATCACAGGACTAGTCATTCGAGGGTTATCACACTCAGCATAAGGGTGCACATAAAAAAATATTCATCACAGAAATCAGTGCATATGTTCACCGGCACACATACTAGTTTTAATTAACTTAGGTATTTAAAAAGCCAATTGACTTTGGAATAAAACTGTTCTTAGTTCTGAGCGTGCGGAATCTGGGAGTGCGGAGGCGACGTCCTGAGGGCAGGACCTCAAAGTGGTGAGCGAGCACATGACTACTATCCTGGATGATGCAACGGGCCTTTCGCACCACACGTCGTTCATACAGCACAGTCAATCCTTCCTGTCTCACCCCCACAATCTTACCACATGTGTTCACCACCCGCCCAAGCACATTCTTACTCTTCACACACAGACCTCCATACCAGCAGATGAAAGAGAAAGTGAGAATGGATTCAATGAATGAAGTATAGAATGTTTGGAGGATGCGGCTGTTGATGTTCAGACTTCTGAGCTTTTGTAAGCAGTAGATTCTTGACTGACACTTCTTGTGGATAGCTTTAGTGTTTGAGGAGAAATTTAGTTTGTTGTCAATGACTGTTCCGAGATATTTGTATTCAGTCACTCGCTCAACTTTCACACCATCTATGTACAAATCTGAAACTGTAGCTGGGTTTTTGCGAAAGTCAATAACTAGCTCTTTTGTTTTTGTTACATTTAGGGCTAAATAGTTATCTTTACACCAGGAGCTGAAATTTTGAACTTCAGAAAAATAAACAGAATCAGAGTCAGACAGGTCTTCAAGGGCAGAATCGTCAGAATATTTCACAAGAGGGGTCGTAACAGTGCCTTGACAATCGTTAGTGTATAATGTGAACAGAACTGGAGACAATACTGTGCCCTGAGGGGCTCCAGTAGAAGTACTAACTATGGATGAAAGTGCGCTATGGAAACGGACGGACTGGGTTCTGTTCACTAGAAACTGTGTGATCCAAAGGACGAGTCTGGGAGTGACGTTGTAAGAAAGCAGTTTTTGAACAAGCAGGTGAGGTTGTATTGTGTTGAAAGCAGATGAAAAGTCTATAAATAGAATACGGACGAAGGAACCAGGTTTTTCTAAGTGACTATATGCTTGCTGCAGAAGTGTGAGTGTGGCGTCATCTGTACCTCTGTTTTTCTTGTAGGCAAACTGAAAAGGGTCTATGAAAGGTTGTGTGCAGTTGAGAAGACGAGGCAGAAGGATGCGTTCAAAACATTTCATTACTACCGAAGTGAGGGCAACTGGACGATAGTCATTGAGCTGTTTGTGTCTACTGTTTTTAGGAACGGGACAGATGGTTGACTTTTTCCACACATCAGGAACAATACAGTCCCTGAGTGACCAATTGAAAAGCTGACTGAAAACTACAGACAACTGTGCTGCACACCACTTCAAGGTCCTGCCCCCAAGACCATCAGGACCAACAGCCTTACGCACCTTAAGTTTCTGAAAAACAGACTGCACCACATCACCCTCGATCTCGAAGTCGTCGTCGTCAGAAATTCTCTCTTTTAAGTTTAGAATGGTGTCATCTAAAACACTCCCCACATCGTCGCGTTCGAATCGGCAGTAAAACGTATTCAGGTCCTGTGCCATGTTTTGTTGGTCTTCTAAAGGGAGAGTACAACTGGGTTTCTGTTTTGTTTGACCTGACAGAGTTTTCAACCCTTTCCACGCATCAGCGATATTCCCGTGCTGAAACTGCTCTTCGACCTTTTCTTTGTACGCTTTTTTTGCTTCTGAAATTTCTTTCCTAAGTTTTGCCTGCACACGCCTACGCTCGTCTTTATCACCAGATTGAAAGGCGATTTTCTTCTCATTGAGCGTGGCCTTCAACGACTTCGTTATCCAGGGCTTGTTGTTGGGGAAAATGTTGACAGTTTTGGTTGGGATAACTGTATCTTCACAGAAAGTAATGTAGTCAGTAATCACATCCGCTGCTTCATTCACACTGTCACTAGACTCTAAAAACATATCCCAGTCAGTACATTCATAACATCCACGCAGCTGTTCAATGCTATCCTCAGACCACACTTTCACGGTTTTCTTCACAACATTTCCAGATTTGATTTTGGGTGTGTATGATGGGACAAGATGGACAGAATCATGATCAGATTTACCAATGGGGGGCAGTGCAAATGATTTGAAAGCATCAGGTACATTTCCATACAACAGATCAATAGTTTTTTCTTTGCGTGTAGGGACTGTGACATATTGGTGAAATGAGGGCAAACAAGTGCAAAGGTCACAACTGTTGAAGTCGCCGGCAATAAAGTTCGGTGCATCAGGGGAGATCATCTGGAGTTCGCGCACTACGTCAGCGATCTGTGAAGCGGCACGTGCAGGGTCGGACTGCGGCGGTGTATAAATAACCGTGACGAATATCTGTCCAAACTCACGTGGCAGGTATCTAGGGCGCAGTGACACAGATAGCAAGTCAAGTTCGGGTGTGTTCAGTTGTTTTCTCACTGTCACATTGCTGCTACTGCACCAACGTTCATTGACGTAGAGACAAACACCCCCACCCCTCTGTTTGCCACTGATCACGGCATCCCTGTCAGTTCTAAACGGTACACCAAAACCATCGATGGACACACTATCGTCACTGACCTTATCACAAAACCAAGTTTCTGATATACACAACAGACATGCATCTCTAAATTCTGTCATGTAATTAGCGTAGACCTGAAGTTCTTCGAGGTTGAGATTGTCAGATTTAGGCCTAATCGAACGCACGTTTGTCACAATCTTTGCAACCTCAAAGAAATATATTTTAATAACCCGCTAAATGAACGTTTTTTTTAGTGTGAAATAAAAGCCGGAGATTTGCTTCGTTTCTTTGCTGCGACACAAAATCAAAACCAACTATAGATCTGCGGTGACATTATGAGTTCGTTTTCGACATTGCAGTGAAGTTGCGTGGATCTTCGACGATTCCCGTTCGGTTTAATGTGGATGGAGCTTTGATTGAATGTATAACTGCTTTGAAAACTTACAACATGAGTCCTTTCGGTAAACTTCTTCGCATCCTTGACATTACTTTTGACTTGAACAGATCCAGATCAGCTGGGGCTGTTGATCGCCTACACAGATCCGCACAGCAACTTGCTGCCCTCAACCCTTCTCCCACCTCCACTTCTCTCACGCCCACCACCCCCACCCAATGTACCACTACCCCTCCCCAGCATCCCCCCACCCTTTCCCTGCTTCCTTCTATCCCTCCCTATTCTCCCACCACCCCTCCCCATTCTCTCACCACCCCTCCCAATCCTCCCATCACCCCTCTCCCTCACATCCCCACCCCTCCCCTTTCTCCCACAACCCCTCCCCAGCACCCGTCCACCCCACATCACCACCCACTCACTCATTCCAAAAACACCCTACACCTCTGCCTCCTCAACTCACAGTCAGTAAATCCAGAAGGCAAAGCAGATCTGATAGCAGACTACATTATAGAAAACAAGTTAGACGCCCTGTTCATCACCGAGACGTGGCTGCGACCTGGGGATGACCCCAAGATCAAGCAGCTGACCCCCGCAGGGTACAAGACAGTCTCCTTCCCCCGCCCGTCTGGGCGTGGTGGAGGCATCGCCGTCGTCTACAAGGACCACATACATGCTGCAGCGTCCTTCTCGGACAGCCTCCCCTTCCCCCACACCACCTTTGAAGCTGTGGAGATGACGGTCGCCACCACCACCACCCTCACCTTCCTGTGTATATATCGCCCTCCCCCTAACACCAAGAACAAGCTGAAGGACTCTACTTTCTTCGACGAGTTCTCCCAAGCCCTCGACCACTACAACGTGACGTCCCATAGCGCCATCGTCCTCGGTGACTTTAACATCCACTGGGACTGCCCTGCCAATGTTGACACCAAGCGGGCCCGTGCGCTGTTGGACAGCTACAGTGTGGACCAGGTCGTTCCTTTTCCCTCCCACTCCCGTGGCCACATCCTGGATTGGATTGTCACTCGACCCTCGGACAATCTGGTCTCCAGCCTCGTCGCCAACACCCATCTTGTCTCCGACCACACTGCCATCAACTTCCTCGTCAACATCACCAAGCCAGCACAGAAGCGGAAGATGGTCACACGTCGCAAGCTACGAGACATTGAGACAGATGCTTTTGGAGACGAAGCTGCCCTGCTGCTTGCCCGGCGAGACCCGTCCTCTGACCCCGCCCATTTCTTCAGCTTGACTCTGCGCCAGCTCCTCGACAAACACGCCCCGCCATCCCTATGCGCAGTCTCTGAGCGACAGCCGGCTCCCTGGTTCTCTGAGGACATCACAGCCGCCAAGATCGAGAGACGGCGAGCGGAGCGTGCATGGCGACACTCTGGCCTGGAGGTTCATAAGCAGATTCTCAGGGATGCGGTGCTTCGAGTCACGCAAGCCATCACTGCTGCCAAGGTCGAGCACTTCCACGACCGCATCGTCAACGCCTCATCATCCAGGGAGCTGTTCTCCATCATGTCCTCTCTCCTGGGCTCCTCCCCCGCTTCCCCCTTACCCACTCCTCACCCACCACAGGATATCCCGGAGTTATTCTCGGAGTTCTTCAAGGACAAGATTGACAAGCTTCAGAAAACACTCGATCAGCAGCCCTTCGTCCCGTCCCCACCCTCCCCTTCCTTCTCCGGCTCCCCCCTCACGTGCTTTCAGCCTGTCACTCAAAACCACGTCAAGCGACTCATCTCCAAGACGGCCATCAAGACCTGCGAGCTAGACCCCCTGCCAGGCTTCCTCTTCACCAAGTGTCTGGACAAGCTCCTGCCGTCTATCACAGATATCATGAACATCTCCCTGGCCACAGGCGTCGTTCCCGACTGCTTCAAGTCTGCCGTTGTCCGCCCACTCATCAAGAAACCCGGCCTTGACGTCAACGAGTTGAAGAACTACCGTCCTGTGTCCAACCTGCCCTTCCTCTCCAAGCTCCTGGAGCGTATCATCCTGGAGCAGTTGAGCGCCCACCTGTCTCGGAACTCGCTGATGCCAGTGTATCAGTCAGCGTACCGCCCTCACCACAGCACCGAGACGGCGCTCCTGCGAATCACCACGGACCTCCTGAATGCAACAGATAGCGGTGTCGTCTCTGCCCTTGTGCTGCTGGACCTTTCCATGGCCTTTGACACGATCGACCACCAGCTACTCGTCGATCGCCTCAGTTCCACGTTCGGCATTCACGACACCGCCCTCTCTTGGTTCCGGAACTACCTCCAGAACCGCTCTCAGACTGTCACCACTGATTCGTTCTCTTCTCAGCCTGTCCCTGTCCGCTTCGGCGTCCCACAAGGATCTGTCCTCGGCCCTGTCCTTTTCACCCTGTACACCCAACCCCTCTCCCTGGTCATCGAACGCCACGGCCTGAACTACAACTCCTTTGCCGATGACACGCAGCTCCAGAACAGCGCCAAGCCGGAGGACGTTGACGATCTCCTTGGATCCATCTCCAGTTGTTTCACTGACATCAAGAACTGGATGACTGAGAACAAGTTGAAGCTGAACAGTGAGAAGACGGAGGCCCTTCTCGTTGGAACACGACAGAAGATTGCTTCCCTCACTGTGACCGACCTCCAGCTGGATGACGCGACTGTTCCATTCTCCCCTGCTGTCAAGAGCCTTGGCGTCTTTCTCGACTCCACTCTCTCCATGCAGACACACATCTCCTTCATCATCAAGACCTGCTTTTTCCACCTACGACGCATCGCCTCCATCCGTCGCTACCTCACCCACGACGCCTGTGTCAAGCTGGTTGTCTCCCTCATCTTCAGTCGTCTGGACTACTGCAACTTCCTTCTGGCCGGCCTCCCCGCCTCATCCATTCATGGCCTACAACGAGTCCAGAACGCCGCTGCCAGGCTGACGTTGAGGAAGACGAAGCGAGACCACATCACCCCCCTACTTCGCTCCTTGCACTGGCTCCCTGTCAACACCCGAATCTCCTACAAACTGTCCACTATGGTCTACAAGTGTCTCAACGACTCTGCTCCCGAGTACCTGCAATCTTCCCTGGACCTGTACACGCAGCCCTCCGACCGTCCTTTTCGTTCTGCTGCTGACCCTCTCCGCCTCCACATCCCTCGCTCGAAACTCGCATCTGCTGGTCAGCGTGCATTTCCCTCCGCAGGCCCGTCCGTCTGGAACTCCCTGCCGCTTGAGCTTCGCCAGAGCCCCTCTCTTGACGCGTTCAAGAGTAGGTTGAAGACTCAGTTCTTCCCGTAGCTGGCTGCGACTTTCATGCTCGACGTGATGTGTTGTGCCCCAAAAGACATTCTTGCTCTGTGAGAGGTGTTTTCTTTGTGCTTAATATTATTTTGTTTGGACCTAGCTATTGATGTGTACATCGTTGTTAAACAGTTGTTTGTTCTATGTTTACCAGGGTTTGCTAGTGTACATGTGTGATAGGGTTCGTGTCCGTCTGAAGATGTTAGTTTCTTTGTTAGTCCTATGTTGACAACTCTTTGACAAGCGCTTAGAACTGTACCCACGGAATACGCGCTATATAAGCTTCATTTTGATTGATTGATTGATTGACAGATCTATATGAAGTTGACTCAACACGGCGAACCGCCGAATCCGTGCTCTCTCGTCCGTCCTACCCCCAAATCCCTTACCAGCCTCAGACCCCACCTCACCAATCTAACCTCACTGGCGCACTATGTGTGATTATCCCTTCCTCATGTGTGTGTGTGTGTGTGTGTGTGTGTGTGTGTGTGTGTATGTGTGTGTGTGTGTGTGTGTTGTTTGTTGTGTGAGTGCGTGCAGGCGGGCGGGCGTGTGTGTACCCGTGTGTCTTTGTGTCTGTGGATGTCGTCTTGAGTGCGAGAAAGCGAAGTTTTGAGAAAATAGTGACATAAATTCCCCAAACATCCTTTTAACAGCATCCAATTGATCTATGAGGTATGGGTCCATGCGAGCCCGAGGCCCCCTATGAGGTACAGAGGATGCCTGTTTGCGGACAGGGGGCAAATTGAGAAGGGGGGGGGGAGGACCGGTACAGGAACCCCCAACCTTTGTACACATTGCTAACAGGAACCTGTGCACAAAATGTGTAATGCATCTCACGACAGATTATTTTTTCGGGGGGAGGGGGGGGGGCGCATTCTTATGATTTATAGCCTAAGTCGCTTCGCGTCCTCGATTTAGACTTTTGAATTCAAAGTACACCCCTTTTACAAAGTAACTGATTCACCCGGGTGTGTGTGTATGTGCGTGTGTCTGTGTGCTTGTCTGTGTGTTTGTGTGAGTGTAGTGCGATTCAGAGACACCTACTGGACAGATCTTCATGAAACTCCGTCTCCAGTGGGAAATCGCAGGCATGGGAATTGTCCGCCGAATTCCGCCGAATTTTTTTTGTTCCGCCGAAAATGCAAAAGTGTCCGCCGAAAAAATAAAGGGGGGAGGCACACAAAAAAAGCACCGGTTACTTTGGCCTTTGCGTAAAACCCCGCGAAAACTCGCCGTACTTTGTTCACGCACTGCTACCGCCCGCCTCAGTTACTTGAACTTTTATGTTTGAAAGTAAACCAGATTGCACAGATTGTGTTACAAGTTACATTTTCCTGTTTGTCTCAACAGATCAATTTTTTAACAATTTTAAACCATATAATACATGTATACATTTTTGTACTAAAAACTCTGATTCTAAAAACAGAATTGAATGGCAAACTTGGAGCTCAGATGACACCAGATTGCACCATCTGGGTTCTTTGGAGAATTTTTTTCCGGGAGGGGGGGGGGGGGGGGCATGCCTCCGGACCCCTTAGTAAGGAATCCGGTAGTCTTTTTGTTGTTGTTAAATAATTATATTGCCAAACGTTATGACATTTTGGGATTTTACGAGTTTAATAATAATAATAGTGACAAGCTGATTTTGCGCGAAAATCCACGCTCTCCGCGCTTAACATCAAACTGAACAGCTTAGAAAAAGCAATACATGTTTACAATAAAGAATATCCTAGTTCATACATAAATGCCATGGATAATGCATTAATTATACAAACAACAACATCCAAAGAAAAACATACACTCACACAAGTTAAAGCTAAGAAAAATAATACGTTAAATCACTATATCATAGCACATACACACACACACACACACACACACACACACACGCACACACAGCGCAGTCGATCACACCCACAAACACAAGCGAAAAGCGATAGTACAGGGTATTGAAAAAGCGGATCAGGGATCTAAATAGATTTTGAAAAGATGGGTCTTTGCAGCTGCTTTGCTTTCAATACACATTTGCTGAGCACCTGTGTGCTAAAAGGAAATGTCGTTTGTTTTTATCAAAACTCAAAACTAATTTTCAATGTTTATTCGTGCAAACCGTCACACAAACATGCGTGCCTCTGTGAGTATGCGTGTGGCTGCTTGCTTTCGTAGTTCAGGCTAGATTACAAGTCAGCTGTGTTAGGGTGCAAGCGTTTTGATAATTTACCCCACACCAAATCCCCCCCCCTCAACACACACACACACACCGATACCTGTCAAATTCCCTCAAAATGCCTGAACAATTCCGTTACCTTAGATCATCACCAGAAAAAAAATCCTCCGGATCCCAAAGATCAGGACGAAAACATAGCGAAACACTTTAGATATCAGATACTGCCTTTATGTAATGCGCTTCAAAATGATATTTTTGAGAGAGAGAGAGAGAGAGAGAGAGAGAGAGAGAGAGAGAGAGAGAGAGAGAGAGAGAGAGAGAGAGAGAGTATGTATGCATGTATTCCAATTGTAAATAGTCAGAAATATAGTTATTGACTGTGTACTTATTCTTATCGCTATGAGTATGAGGCGTTGGTTTGCTTGTGTGTGTGTGTGTGTGTGTGTGTGTGTGTGTGTGTGTGTGTGTGTGTGTGTGTGTGTGTGTGTGTGTGTGTGTGTGTGTGTCTGAGGTTAGTGGAATTGTAAATCGCTTTGAGCTGTAAATCAGGACAGATGTTCATGAAACCTTGCAAACAAGTTTTGTGACCCCCACCCCTTCACCCGGATTCAAACACTTGGGTCAGTGCGCATGCTCTACGAACTGACCTGCTGGGCTCACAAATGATTTATTTCTTCACTTTTTTTCAGCCAAGATATGGGGTGGGGCGGGAAACATTTTTGAGTAAGAAAAAAGGAAACGCAATTTGTTTTCTTTTTAAAGGTATTGTGAACAGTGAACTTATCTGTATTCAAATGTGGTTATAATTTGAGATGACATTTTGTGTTATAACGTTTTTACCACTAAATTAAAACAGTCTGGTTTTCTTCGTGTTTTCGATTTACACTCTTGATTTATAAATACTGACACTCATCTTACAAACTGTTTGATCCACCCTGGTGTGTGTGTGTGTGTGTGTGTGTGTGTGTGTGTGTGTGTGTGTGTGTGTGTGTGTGTGTTTTTGTGATTAGTGGAGTGGGCGGGTGGTGGAGGGGGGGGGGTGGTATTGGATCGGGGGAGGGAAGGGGGGGGGGGGTTGGCAGGGGTATCGGTGCACTAAAGGCACCAAGTGTTTGGGTGTATGTGTTTGTATTGTGATTCAGAGAAAACTACTATACCGATTTTTATGAAACTCTGCACACTTCTCCCTACCACCTGACCTACTGGGCTCCCAAATGAATGTTTTCATCAATTTTTGTCAGTCAAGATATGGGGGTGGGGGTGGTGCGGGGATAATTGTGGAGTAAGCAAAAAGGAAACACCTCGGGTTTTTTTAGGTATTGCAACGGTATATAGTGAAGTTAGCTGTGTTCAAATTTGTTTATGATCTGTCGAGCCAATTTTGTGTTACAACGTTTTTGAGTGATAATTGTATGTGTACGCTCTCGCCAATCCTGGATAATTTTCGGCATGCACATTGATAAGTACCGTACTATAATAAAGTGATACTCTCCATTCTTTTATCTACACAAAGTAATGTTTTATTTATCTTTTCTAAAGATAAAAATGTCAGTTAGGATGACGTTACGAATTACAGTGTTTTCTGTAAGGTCATATGTGTCCACCACCCCCACGGGTTAAGGGGAAGAATTTACCCGATGCTCCCCAGCACATCGTAAGAGGCGACTAACGGATTCTGTTTCTCCTTTTACCCTTGTTAAGTGTTTCTTGTATAGAATAATATAGTCAATGTTTGTAAAGATTTTAGTCAAGCAGTATGTAAGAAATGTTAAGTCCTTTGTATTGGAAACTTGCATTCTCCCACTACGTTGCAAGCCCCTGGAGCAATTTTTTTATTAGTGCTCTTGTGAACAAGAAACAATTAACAAGTGGCTCTATCCCATTCCCCCCCCCCTTTCCCCGTCGCGATATAACCTTCGTGGTTGAAAACGACGTTAAACACCAAATAAATAAAGAAATATGTGTCCACCCGGTACCCCCCCCCAAAACTGACAAAACTCTTATAAAAAAAATGAATACGAAAACAACGTTTTTTGTCTGTCTGCAGTTGTGGACATATAGCTTAGAGAAACATGTGCTCAAAATGTGTAATGGATTTCACGTGCGATTTTTTCCCCCTTGGGTTGAGGAGAGGGGGTGGGGTGGGAGGGGGGGGGGGCGCGTATGCCCCTTGATCAGTCTCGGGCGCTCTGCAACCTCGATTTACACTCTTGAAATCTAAAAACACCCCCCTTACAAACTAACTGATCTACCCTGGTGTATATATATGTATAGGTTACAACACGAGTGGTTTTTTATATGGCTTGTATTTCAGTCAAGACCCAGCGGATGAATATCATTGGGAGACACGAGCCTCTGGCGAGTGGCTCTCGATTGATATTCCCGCTGGGTCTTGACTGAAATACAAGCCATATAAAAAAACACGAGTGTTGTAATCTGTATATCCCATTCTACCATCAAACACAAAGTGTAGACTACTAGCGGCACTGTTGCGATCTGTGGAGTGTAAAATAGTGTTGGCAGCGAGACTTAGCCCTTTTGCAACCTTAAACTAAGTGACCGTCGCTGAAAAAATAAAACGAATGAGTGCATCGATAAGTACGCGGTAACACTACTTTCAGACCATTTTGATTTAAAAGCTTTAAATAAAGGTTCATAAGTTGCAAGAAAGTAATGAAGTCGTATAGAAATTAATTTAGTTGAAGCGCACAATTCTTTTGTTTTGCGTTTCAGGTCGGCAGAACGGGCGAAACGGGTTTAGCACCCATTTGGCTTACTCGATTCAGAATCGATTCCACGTTGTTTTTCTCGAACGTGTTATTACACAATTAGGCTTATTGACAGAGAAGCAAATTTTAGGGAACAAATATGTAGGTTTAGATTTAACCATTTGCTCCCTATTTGAAATGTATCTACGTGATAAACTGTTTGCATACATGTATGAACCTAAACTGGTATGGGTGTGAGGAAAACGGGACCGAGTTGGTGAAGTCGCGAATTGCTGACACGTCTGTCACCGCCGATTGACTGCATTTTGAAGGAATATGACTGGATTACGGAAAAATACACACATGTTAAGTTCTTGGATACCTTCATCGCCAATGTGGACTTACTGCAGAGCCAGGCAAAAGAGTAGACTTGCTCGCAAAACACGTGAAACAGCCGATGTTTGATAGCGAAGCCAAACCGTGCCAGGTAAGGACGCATGTCACCAGTGACAGTGTTTTTTTCTTTTTTTTTTCTTCTTTTTTCTTTGTTTTTTCTTCTTTTTTTTCTCTTTTTTCTTTTTCTTTTCTCTTTTTGGGAGATCAGACATTGTTAATCACACATGTGCGTGCATTTTTTTTTATTTTTTATATCGGAAGTTTTTTTTTTTAGTTTTTTTTATAATCATTTTAATTCTTATTAAGTTATTATTGTTTTCCTTCAGTCTCACTCTTTCTCTCAGCTTCACACTCAATGGACAGTAAACAGATCATGGACAATTGTTTTTAATTTTTTATTTTATTTACATTTACCCTCTCTCTCTCTCCTCTCTCTCTCTCTTTCTCTCTCTCCTCTCTCTCTCTCTCTTTCTCACACTTGTCCACACAACATCTCTCTCTCTCTCTCTCATTCTCTCTCTCTCTCTCTCTCTCTCTCTCTCTCTCTCTCTCTCTGACTCACTCCCTAGTCTGTCTTTCTCTGCATCCACTTTCTTTCTCTTCGACTTGTCTGTTTTTTTCTGAATTTTGTTCTTCGGAATTTTCTGTCTTCTTCTTTGTTCTTCTTTTTTGCTTCGTCTCTCTCTCTCTCTCTCTCTCTCTCCTCTCCCCCATACTCTGTCGGTCTCTCTCTCCCCCTCTCTCCCATAGTCTGCCAATCTCTCTCTCTCTCTCTCTCTCTCTTTCTCTCTCTCTCTCTCTCTCTCTCTCACTGTCTCCTCTCGTTCTATCTTCTCTCTCTCCACCTATTTTTTGTTTTTTTATACATTTTGTCCTATATTTTCTTCCGTCATCATTTCTCCTTTTGTTACCTAACGTTTCTTTATTTCAATTTCACAGATAGCAACATATATGCGAGTCACAAGTCAATTATTTTTCTTAAACTTAACTCTTTTTCAAAAATACATCCGATCTCTAAAGGGGTACCGTATCTATAAATACCTATGCACATTTTTGCAATCAAGATCAGCAAATTGACATAGTTTGCTTCAGCGGATGAAATAGAATTCCTTTTAACTAGGCCAAATAGGGCATCCCGCACATCAACATGAATTCTTTTTGAACAAGCGGTGAAGAAGGCTTCTTCAACAAGATTCCACACTTTGCTTATTTTTATACAATAATAAAAGAAATGTTCGATATAATTTGTCTCTTCTGTACAATGTGTACAACTAATACTCTCAGCAATGCCCATTTTATACAATATAATGTTCGTTGGATAAATGTTATGAGTTATTTTCCAGTGTAGCAGTCTCAATCTTACTTCTTTTGATGCGTTGCTTGCTATCTGCCAAATGTCCTTGTTTATTTCAATTCCCATCTTTCTTTTCCAGAAACTGACTGCAATAGTGTCAGTTTGATAAGCGTCTACCATTAATTTACGAAACTGCCTGGGTTTAAATGTACTTATTTTTTGATAATCCATTACCTTCATAGCTTGTATTCCATTATCATTCATCTTCAAAAAAAGGGATGCTATTGCTGTGCGAATTGCCCCATATTCAAATAGTCTTGTTGGTTTATGCCCAACTCTTTCACAAATCCTGTGAAATGGTAAAAACATATTATTCTCGTATAAATCCTTCACATAGCATATATCAGATGTAACCCAATCACGTAGAAACATTGTCTTGCCACGATAAGCAATTAGAGAGTTATTCCATAGGCATAAATTCTCCAGCTGGGTCATTTTTTTCACGCAAGGTAATATCTTTTCATGGTTGTCAAGCCAACATTCTAAAACGCTTTTCCAGAACTTGTTTGTAATCAACCCCAACCCTTTAAATAAGGCTGGTTTGACGTTTGCTTGAAAGCAGCATAGATTTTTTCCGAGTTTGGAGAACATACTGAGTGGAATACTTTTCCAAGCTTCTTCGTTTGGTTGCAGTAATTTCGAAAACCATCCAAGTACAAAGGATTTTTGAAAGTCACCCAAGTCAATCATATTTAGGCCACCTTTACTTGTTTCCTGGCACATAACTTTTCGTTTTACCTTTTCATAGGCTTTTGTGTTTGAAAATCTTTTTTTCCAAATGAATCTGAAAAACATTGAGTTCAGTTTACATATGATCTTTTCGGGTATAATCAAAGCTTGCAAAGCATGTGTTAATTGAGGGATCAAAAGTGATTTTACAAGGCAAATCTTTCCCATTATACTGCAGTTTCTCTTAGACCACTTAATCATTGTGCTCTGAATATGATTAATTTTTTCCGTCCAGTTTTCTTCGATTTCCGAGGCTTCTAAATTATTACTAAAATATATACCAAGAATTTTGACTTTTGATTTCCATCTGAAGCCACATGGCTGCTCCTCAGAGTACTTCTGTGAACCCAACCACATGGCCTCCGATTTCAGTCTGTTCACAGCCAGTCCTGAGAACTTGGAGAAATATGACACCAATGTCAGAGCATTTTGCACATCATCAGTGCCTTTCAGAAAAAGCGTAATATCATCAGCGTACAAGATCATTTTCAATAGTCTTTCTTGATTAGTACTATTGGCTGATGGCAAGAATACCCCTTTAACTGACTGATCTGCCCTCATCTTGACTGCCAGCAGCTCTAAGGCGAGCACGAAGGCCATTGGTGAGAATGAGCAGCCTTGTCGAATTCCAGCGTTCATTTCTATAGGCTCTGACAACCACCCCATATAATTTACACAACTTACTGTTTCGTTCATGAGCGTAGTGACCCATCTAACAAAAGTGTTACCAAAATTGAAGCGTTTAAAGGCATACATTATGTATTCTTTTGATATTGTGTCGAAAGCAGCTTTGTAGTCTAGAGCTAGGAGTAGCCCTGGTTTGTTCGTTTGTTTGAGATGTGTAATTATATCATCAATCATTCTAACTGCTGTGCTACTATTTCTGCCTTTCATAAAACCAAACTGATTTTCATGAATTATTGTTCCAAGCACACTTTTTAGGCGTACTGCTAGACACTTTGCCAGTAACTTATAATCTGAGTTTAGTAAAGATATTGGTCGCCAGTTATTCAGATCATCCCTTGACAGTTGCTTCCCTTTGTGTATTAATGTTATAACTGCTCTCTTTTGGGTCGGAGACATTTGACCATTATCAAAAGCGGCGTTCAAGGAACATATAACCATTGTCTTTATCTGACACCAGAACAATTTCATAAAACCAGTTGTTAGACCATCTCCGCCTGGTGCTGAGCCATTTTTCATTATTTTTAAAGCCTTTGTGATTTCATCTTCAGTTAAAATGCCCTCAATGCTATTTTTCTGTTCTTCGGTCAATTGTGGAACTTCTACGTCTTGTAAAAACATTTCAACATATTGTTCATCAAAGTTAATTCTTTTTTTGTATCTATTTGAATAAAAACGAGTTTGCTCTTTTACAATATCTTGTCTTTTTTTCAATACTTGTCCCTCCTCATTAGTTAGTCTATCCATTACTTTACTATTTGCTCGAGCCTTTTCTAGGTTGAGAAAATATTTAGTGTTTTTTTCCCCGTCTTCAATAAATTTTACACGTGCCCGTGCATGGGCACCTTTTGCTTCTCTAATCGCATACAATTCCATTTCTGTTTTATACTTCTCCCGTTGATCAACTAATTCTTTGTCTGTCGGGTTAAGAGCCAAATTCTTCTCTATCTCATCTAATTCAGACTGTAACTCTGCTTTCCTTCTGTTTGATAATTTGTTCTTAGTTTTACAGTATGCCATGCACCATTCCCTTATTTTAATTTTGCAGAGTTCCCATTTTAGTTGATCATCTATTTCGGTGTTTTCATTAGCATAGTCTGTTAATAGTTTATTCATTGAGTCTACAAAAGTTTTATCGTGTAACAAACTGTCATTAAATTTCCAATATGAGGGTCCCCTCTTGATTTGAGACATGTTATGGGAGAGGGAAACGAGTCTGTGGTCAGATTGTGCAACCGAGTGAATTTCACATTCTGTTACCCTATTTAATACTGATTCTGTGGCAAAAATATAATCCAGTCTGCGGGCGATAAAAGGATTTTTCCTTGACCATGTATATTCTTTTTCTCCATGGTGAAATAATCGCCACACGTCTATTAACTCATTCTGAGCCATACAATCACGGAATGTGTCAATATCTTTTTCGTTGTGATTTTCACCACTAATAATATCTGAATCATTGTCCATCACACAATTAAAATCCCCACACACCACACTATAGACATTTTCCGGTTTACTGACCTGGTTTCTTAGCTGTTCAAAAAAGCGCTGTTTGTTCTGATGTACTGCTGGTGCATATACGTTCCAAATATACATATCGTTATCATTAAACACAACGTGAATACCAATAATCCTTTGGCTTTTGTAAATACACTGAATTTCGCCTGCAAAGCCCTTCTTTATGAGTATCATCTGTCCCATACTGTGACTAGTTTCCCCTGTATAATACAGTGCCCCTCCCCATTCTCTTTCCCACGCTGCTGCATCGTGTTCTAAGATATACGTTTCCTGAATACATATTACATCAAAATCTTTTTTCCTTAAATCACGGAAAAATGTTCTTCTTTTGATGCTGTTTCTTAATCCATGGATATTAACACTTGCTATTTTAATAGTTCCCATTTTAGCAAGAAATTATCATTGCTTAAATCGCTTTAAGAAGAAATCGAAGTCCATAGGGCGTGCCAACGATCCGTTACCAGAAGACCAACCTATCATCCCCTAGCCCCTCAAGTGATCACAGCCTCAGAGGATGTTGATGATGGGAGGTTCTGGGTGCCTGGAGTGTTCACCGTCAAGCTGTCGGCGTGGTCCTCGATGCGCGCTGACTTGGCTGGATCATCAGCACCGGACGGAGAACTGTGGGGCCGCTTCTCTCTTGGCAGTGAATGGGATCGAGGGAAGTTGATCTTAGCCTGTGTGGAGTCTGAAGCGCGTCTTCCAGAAAGTCTCCTTGGAGTAAGTGGGGAAACCGGGAGGGGGGAGGAATTGGGCGGGGGCATGGGAGGGGGAGGGATTGGAGAGTAGTGGGTAGGAGCTGATCCTGGAGTGCTGCTGTGTGCTAGACCGCCCACGAAGGGCAGGACGTTGTTGCTTTGGCGTTCAGGCTTATCTGGGTTCGCTTGCTCTGTCGTGACTTTCTGAGTGAGACCTTCTTCCCCAACGTCGCTATCCAGGAGTGTGCATGCCGGGTCCCCGGCCTTGTGTCCAGGTTGCTTGCAGTCTCTGCAGATGACGTCATTAGTACATATCGCTGCTCTATGGCCCTTGGCGAAGCAGCGGCTGCAGACAGAGTTTTCTGGCTTGTCTTTCTGTTCTCGGTGGTATAGGGTGACAGAGGCACTTCCGATGGAGACTTTCTGTGGAAGGGGCTGTGAGGGGATGGCTATGTAGATGAACCGTCTCCCCGTGAGCCATCTGGTCAGGCCGCCATTCTCATCTCTGTCTCTTTCCATCATAAGCTTGGAGTGGGACTCGCAGCCTAACTGGGACAATTTTCTTTCTATTTCCTCATTGCTGTAACTGAGTGGCAAATTGCCGATGATCAGCTTGGTTGTTCTGCTTTCTGTGACGCCTTCCGGAGTTCTTACAATGTAGGGATTTTTGTCGAAAGGGCTGATAGTCTGATTTCTCAACTTGATGCCTCCTAATAAGAGATCATGTCGAGCCTTCACAGATTTCGGGTACAGGCGCCATAATCCACCAATACGCTGAGCCCCGATTACTGATCCGTAGCCACTGGTCTTTTCAGCACTTCCGCATATTTCGCGTACAGTGTACTGAGTGTCTGAATCAGGGAGGTTTCTACATGGGATAAACACTGGAGGGGTCCCCCTATCCGGCCCTGGGGCACTCTCAGCACCTGTGGTAGCCGCCGCCATTGAGCTGAGTGTGTATGTGTATTTTCCCCCTTTTTCTGTATGTTAGAGTGTGTGAATACACAAGGCACACTTCAATCAAAGTAAATTCAAAGTACAGATTAATAACGAAAAACAGTCAAAGTACAAAGTACAGGTAAAATAGTTTAGTGGTGTTCAGGGGTGTCGAGTTACCAGCGCCTGTGGTTGCACTGCGTTGGGTTTATCGGAGCGTGTCCGTGTAAACACACTCAGTCACAGTCACTTAGTCACACACAGTGTGAACACACTTAGTCACACACAGTGTCAAAAATACGCTATGCGGGACGGCGACGCGAGGCGACCAGCTACGCTGGTATGAACACGTGTTTCTCGTGTGTCCCGTGCACTAGTTGAACAATGTGGCCACGTAGGAACAAAATATGGCTAACTCTACAATGTTACCGATATAAACAGTGTCAAACACACAAAAACATGAAAAACAGCATACAAGACAATTACCAATGTGGTGATGCACCACCATCACCGTTCTTGAAACAGCACAGAACTCCTGGTATGAACAGACAAGTCACAATCCTACGAAAAAGAGAGAGCCAAAAAATTGCGACTGCTCGCCGCAACAGCTCACCTCGGACTGCCAGTGACAGTGTTGTTGCTTTGAGTTTGACTAACAAACTCGAAACTGTCATTTAAAACATGAGCCAAATGTGTATTGATTGTGTGATTAGTCTATGTGACAGGGCTTCTATTATCTGTGCTCCCTAGCTTCTGTCAGTTCCCACACCGACACTGCCAGAGAAACTGAAGACGCACACCAAACACACTACTGACAGCCTCTCAAAAGTCGTATGCTAACGATGCAAGGGAAGGTACTCGTGTTTTTGTTTTGGTTCGCTAGCATCTGGGTATCTTGTAAGTTGAATGTTCGTTTTTTTCGACCTGCATTGCTTTCATAATGAAAAATACGTTTGTTTATTGCATCCCATACATCAGATCAGTTCTGAGATTCATTTTTGCGTGCAACTGATATGGTTTTCTGAGCCGTGCAATACGATTTTGGAACTTCATACAAATGTGTCACATTGTTCGGCGCGAGGTCAAAGGTCGGGAGGAAAGTAGTTCTTTGCCCAAATCGGAATCTGCACTATCATATATTTTTTGGAGTCCATGATGTATTTATTGAGCTATAAAAATACAACATATATACCCATACTGAAGTAACAGAGACAAAGAAGGGAGGTCATGGGATATATATATGCGATACGTCCCCCACAAGGGACTTTGCTCTGTAAATCTCGGTCCCCCTTGAGGAGGGTCTGATGCTCCCAATAGGCTGTATGCGAAGGGATACTTTCTTCTCTCTCTATCTCTGCTAAGAGATTTTAACAAATCTCGGAAGAAAGTCTCTGCTGACTTTCAATTGTTTCTTTCACAATTTCTGATGTTTTATAATGTGGTCACCGTGAAAGTTGCATCGCCTTTAAAGCGATCCAATTGAATAAAGCAGAAAACTTCTTCTTTACCAAGTCCTGTGTTGAACAGCAGTGAAAAGTTGACCGCTTTTCCTGTTTAACCTTTTCAAAATTAGATCTAACTTGTTCGCGTATCCATTTCTGGATCTGCAGGCTGGTACAGAGTTACCTCCCTTTAGGCTTTTTCAAATTTCCCTTGTTTTAACCTAATTTCTTGGTTAAAACTTGTCTAAATTTCTGAATTCTTTCTTAATAAATATCAATTCTACGCTTTGGCCTTATATCAAAAGGGGTCCTGATTTGGCCTATTATGGTCCGCTGGACCCGAAAAGCAACAGCTAACTAACTAACTAACTAACTTATATCAAAGTGTTTCCCTTCACAGATATCCTCTTGGGGTTGTCAGATGAGGGTAGTTTCCCATGCCAACAGAAGCTACCATTCAGAGAATGGTTTGCTTCTTAGTTGGATACCATGGGTTGACAACTCTCGCCATCAGTACCACCTGACCACTGATGAGACACAATAGTGTCGAAACACGTGTCTGGTTCAGGTACAAATACAATGGTCCTCCTCAGGACTAGATTACCTTGCGATACGTCCCCCACAAAGGGACTTTGCTCTGTAAATCTCGGTCCCCCTTGAGGAGGGTCTGATGCTCCCAATAGGCTGTCTGCGAAGGGATACTTACTTCTCTCTCTATCTCTGCTAAGAGATTTTAACAAATCTCGGAAGAAAGTCTCTGCTGACTTTCAATTGTTTCTTTCACAATTTCTGATGTTTTATATGTATAGGTTACAACACGAGTGGTTTTTGAGTCACTTGAGAAAAAGTGACTCTATGTAATCGGTCAGTGTTAGTCTGTCCAGCCGTCCGGCCGGCCGGCCGTCCGTAGACACCACCTTAACGTTGGACTTTTCTCGGAAACTATCAAAGCGATCGGGCTCATATTTTGTTTAGTCGTGACCTCCAATGACCTCTACACTTTAACGATGGTTTCGTTGACCTTTGACCTTTTTCAAGGTCACAGGTCAGCGTCAAAGGAAAAATTAGACATTTTATATCTTTGACAAAGTTCATCGGATGTGATTGAAACTTTGTAGGATTATTCTTTACATCAAAGTATTTACATCTGTAGCCTTTTACGAACGTTATCAGAAAAACAAGGGAGATAACTAGCCTTTTCTGTTCGGCAACACACAACTTAACGTTGGGCTTTTCTCGGAAACTATAAAAGTGACCGGGCTCAAATTTTATGTGAACGTGACTCCCAGTGACCTCTACACTTTGACGTCTGCTTTGGTGACCTTTGACCTTTTTCAAGGTCATAATATTCAGAACTGCGAAAGTGACTCGATCGAGCGTTTGCTCTTCTTGTTTATATGGCTTGTATTTCAGTCAATACCCAGCGGATGAATATCATCGGGAGACACGAGCCTCTGGCGAGTAGCTCTCGATTGATATTCCCGCTGGGTCTTGACTGAAATACAAGCCATATAAAAAACCACGAGTGTTGTAATCTGTATATCCCATTCTACCATCAAACACAAAGTGTAGACTACTAGCGGCACTGTTGCGATCTGTGCAGTGTAAAACAGTGTTGGCAGCGAGACTTAGCCCTTTTGCAACCTTAAACTAAGTGACCGTCGCTGAAAAAAATAAAACGAATGAGTGCATCGATAAGTACGCGGTAACACTACTTTCAGACCATTTAAAAGCTTTAAGTAAAGGTTCATAAGTTGCAAGAAAGTAATGAAGTCGAATAGAAATTAATTTAGTTGAAGCGCACAATTCTTTTGTTTTGCGTTTCAGGTCAGCAGAACGGGCGAAACGGGTTTGGGACCCATTTGGCTTACTCGATGCAGAATCGATTCCACGTTGTTTTTCTCGAACGTGTGTAATTAGGCTTATTGACAGAGAAGCAAAATTTAGGGAACAAATATGTAGGCTTAGATTTAACCATTTGCTCCCTATTTGAAATGTATCTACGTGATAAACTGTTTTGCGAGTGTGTTTGCATGGATGAACTTAAACTGGTATGGGTGTGAGGAAAACGCGACCGACACGTCTGTCACCGCCGATTGATTGCATTTTGAAGAAATATGACTGGATTACGGAAAAATACACACATGTTAAGTTCTTGAATACCTTTATCGCCAAAGTGGACTTACTGCAGAGCCAGGCAAAAGAGTAGACTTGCTCGCAAAACACGTGAAACAGCCAATATTTGATAGCGAAGCCCAACCGTGCCAGGTAAGGACGGTCTGACAGATTCTCAAAACTCGTCTGCTAACGATGCAAGGGAGCGTACTCGTGTTTTTGTTTTGGTTCGCTAGCATCTGGTTATCTTGTAAGTTGAATGTTCGTTTTTTTCGACCTGCATTGCTTTCATAATGAAAGAAACGTTTGCTTATTGCATCTCATACATCAGATCAGTTCTGAGATTCATTTTTGCGTTCAACTGATATGGTTTTCTGAGCCGTGCAATACGATTTTGGAACTTCATACAAATGTGTCACATTGTTCGGCGCGAGGTCAAAGGTCGGGAGGAAGGTAGTTCTTTGCCCAAATCGGAATCTGCACTATCATATATTTTTTGGAGTCCATGATGTATTTATTGAGCTATAAAAATACAACATATATACCCATACTGAAGTAACAGAGACAAAGAAGGGAGGTCATGGGATATATATATATATATATATATATATGACTAAGTGCCAAAAGGTGCTCACAGAACAGAAGACGGCTTTTGTTTTACAATAAAAATGTTTCTAAAAACGTGTGTCTGCTGAAAATTGGTGTGTGTGTGGATGAATGTGCGAAGATATAGTGGACATAATTTCATGTGTCTGACTTGAACGGTTTTGAAGTTATCTTTGTTTAAAGTCAAAAATAACGCCAAAACCGGTCATCTGAAAGCGGACATCGTGATACCTCGTGTTTTGAATATGCCACAGAAAAATAACAAGAAGCACGAATGCCTTGCATTTAGTTTCATTGAATGCCTTTTTTAATTTTTTTTTTTAACCTCAGTTGCATGCAGGTTTGCTACGACAATTATTATTATTATTTTTTTTTTCCTTGGTGTATGGCTTGGAGCAAACCTTCTTCATAGGTCTTTTCTTTTCTCTGTCAAATGTGTACATTTTTAAATCAACAAACTTTATCAGTAAACTAATATGTTTAAATAAATAAATAAATAAAAATAATCGTAACATAAATTTATTTCTAATGTTCAGCTCAGTTTCCTTTTTTTTCCTTTTTTTTTCCTTCTCCCTCTTTCTTTTTTCTTTTTTCTTACATTTTTAAATCAACAGCTTAAAGATAGGGTAAAAAAAAAAAAAAAAAAAAAAACCACACACATTTAAATTTACTTCTTTTACCCTAATCTTTTCACCTCTATCATGGACAAATACCAACAATGGACAATTTTATTAAACTATTTTACAATTACCATTATTCTCAGTCTATATGTGTCGCAAATCTAACTCTGAATTAAACATGCATACAATTTCTATTGGTTTCCCGTATTTGAATTTTCCAACACACATTTTTGCCACAATAATAAGTAAATTGATATAGTTTACTAAATTGTTTGACATACCAGGTGTTTTCATGTATCCTAACAGTGCTGTTTGAACATCAAATTTTATATTAACATTATACTGCTGAAATACCTTATTGGTTATTCTTTCCCAAATTGGATGTATAGCAGAACATTCATAAAAGAAATGTTCCACAAAATCAATCTTATCTAGACAGAATGAGCATTTGTTATTCATTCTAATTCCCATTTTACACAGCAAAATATTAGTCGGATATATGTTATGCAGTATCTTCCAGTGCAATTCTCTCAGTCTTGATTCTTTAGATACATTCCTTACGATGAGCCAATGCCATTTAGTTATTTCTATATTAAACTTATGCATCCAGAAATTCAGACAACAAGGGTTGTGTTCAGTTTTACTTATTAAATGTAATCTATAAGAACGTGCTGTAAATAACTCTTTATGGTCGAAAAGCAGAACATTGTTTTCATTGGATTGCATGAGCATATACGCCGGATATCTTTTCATAAACGAGGTAACAGCAGTCTTTACCACATTATATTCTAACATCAGTGAAGGATAAGTACCCACTTTCACTTTAATCTGATCTAGGGATAACAGCCTGTTATTAACACATATATCACCAACTAATGCGATCCCACATTTAGTCCATTTCTTAAAAAATAACACATTATTTCGATACATAATGTTTTTATTATTCCAGACTGTTACCAACAGTGGGTTCTCTATTTCTGTGTGGGTGTTATTCTCTGTCCAGACTTTTAGGGCCTCCTCCCAAAAAGGGGCCAAATTAACAGTTTGATTGAATGCCTGAAACATCGCTTAACAAACAAGACCAAACGTCAAATCTAAATCTCGAGAGAAATTTTTTTTTCGATAACCGAATTTTAAGGTGTCGCACGCAAGATGTGTCGTCATCACGGCACACATTTTTCAATCGCAGATATTTACTAAATTTCTTTTTCAAAAACTCTGGAATTGATGTCGACACGTCAAGCGATAACGGTGTATCAAACTGCTGTCTTTCAAGTAATCCAGCAAAGACTGCAGAATTTTTGAACAGCATTTTTGAAAACGACCTGAAAATGTCGTCATATTTTGCGTGCGACATAATGTTCGGTAATTAACGGTTATTTTCTTTTAAAAACAAAACTTACATGTACAAGGATCTACTTCATCTAGGGAACCACGTGACACATTCTGTGTTCAAAATTTGTGAAGAAATCACGAACAACGAATGCGCTACCAAGTGTTGAAATTATGTCGTCAACATCTTTTGAGATCTTGCGTGCGACACCTTCTTACGTTCAACATAAAATGTCACTACCTTATCAAGTTTAATGGGAAAACTAACTATTTGTTGTCTTAGTTTAATCTTCTTAACTATAAGCGTAACAAGTCGCGTAAGGCGAAAATACAATATTTAGTCAAGTAGCTGTCGAACTCACAGAATTAAACTGAACGCAATGCCATTTTGTCAGCAAGACCGTATACTAGTAGCATCGTCAGTCCACCGCTCATGGCAAAGGCAGTGAAATTGACAAGAAGAGCGGGGTAGTAGTTGCGCTAAGAAGGATAGCACGCTTTTCTGTACCTCTCTTTGTTTTAACTTTCTGAGCGTGTTTTTAATCCAAACATATCATATCTATATGTTTTTGGAATCAGGAACCGACAAGGAATAAGATGAAAGTGTTTTTCAATTGATTTGGACAATTTAATTTTGATAATAATTTTTATATATTTAATTTTCAGAGCTTGTTTTTAATCCGAATATAACATATTTATATGTTTTTGGAATCAGCAAAGGATGGAGAATAAGATAAACGTAAATTTGGATCGTTTTATACATTTTTGTTTTTTTTTACAATTTTCAGATTTTTAATGACCAAAGTCATTAATTAATTTTTAAGCCACCAAGCTGAAATGCAATACCGAAGTCCGGGCTTCGTCGAAGATTACTTGACCAAAATTTCAACCAATTTGGTTGAAAAATGAGGGCGTGACAGTGCCGCCTCAACTTTCACGAAAAGCCGGATATGACGTCATCAAAGACATTTATCAAAAAAATGAAAAAAACGTTCTGGGATTTCATACCCAGGAACTCTCATGTCAAATTTCATAAAGATCGGTCCAGTAGTTTAGTCTGAATCGCTCTACACACACACACACACACACACACACACAGACAGACACACACACACACACACGCACATACACCACGACCCTCGTTTCGATTCCCCCTCGATGTTAAAATATTTAGTCAAAACTTGACTAAATATAATAAAACCGAACTTCTAAGATGAATTTTAATTGAGATTAGCGAAAGAGCGGGTACGCAAGTCGACCTTAAAGCAACAAAATAAAAACACGAGCGTTTGTCGTGATGTCTTGAGTGCAACACATTCTCAAAAAAGAAAAAATATTATTTTCTCAGACTTTTTTAAGTTAAAACCTTGAAACTTCACATACATTTGGGGCTAAATCGCCCCCATGTATGGTAAAAGTCGTGTTGACCCTTGTCAAATTTCAAGGTCACGGCTGGGTCACATGGAGATCAAAAAACGGAAGAAAAATATTTTTTCAGAGATTTTTGAAGCTAGAACCTTGAAACTTCAAACAACGCTTTTCCTTAATCATCATTCGACAAGGAAACTTTCAGGTTGATCTTTGAGAAATTTGAAGGTCATAGCAAGGTCTCGTGTTGGTAAAAAAAAACACACGGAAATTAACCTTTTTCTAAGAATTATTCAATGCAAGAACCCTAAAGTTCACACACTTTTGGGCTTAATAGCCTCCATACACGGTGGAAGTCTGGTTGACCTTTGTCTAATCTCAAGGTCACGTATGGACCAATAATTTTTTTTTTTAATTATCACTTTTTTTCCGTTGTTTTTAAAGGGAGAGCCTTCGAACATCATAAACGCCGTAGCTCAATGATTCTCTGACACAAAGAAGTTCAGAAAGATCCTTGTCAAATGTGAAGGTCACAGCAGGGTCTCGTACGGGTAAAAAAAACAAACAAACAGACAATAATCCTTTTCACAGCTTTTTGGTAAGCTAGAAACTTGAAACGTTACACACATTCAGGGCTTGATAACGTTTTGACACAGTGAAAGTCTGGTTGACCCTTGTCAAATCTCAAGGTCACAGCCGTGTCGCTCATGGGTTAAAAAAACGTACTGTTATCCATTTCTGCTTTATTTCTAAAGTTAGAACCTTGAAACTTCATACAACGCAATCGATCAATTATACTTCGACATGGAGAAGATCAAGTCGATCCTCAACAAAATTCAAGGTCACGACTGGTTCTCCTGCCTGTAATAAACGGCATTTTTTCGCGGACACTTGTGAAGCTAGAACTTTGAATCTTCACGCATATTCGGGGCTAAATAGCCTTTTGACATGTTGGAAGTCTGGTTGACCCTTGTACAATTCAAGATCACAGCTGGGTTGCGTATGGGTGGCATTGCTTTTGAAGCTGGAGAAATTGAACTTGGTATAACACATTTGCTTGATAATTCTCCGAGATGGAAATTGAAGCTTAAGTTGAGTCTTGTAAAATGTCAAGGTCGCAACAGGGTCTAGTTGGGATCATCAAAATGGAAAATTATCAATTTATTGACCATTTGTACATCTAGAACTTTGAAAATTCACACAAGTTGGGTGCTAAAAAGCCAGCCTTCACGGGCATGGTAGAAGTATAATTGACCCTTGTCAAATTTCAAGGTCACAACTCGGTCGCGTATGGCTTGACAAGGATAACAAATGATTTTCTGCATTGCCTTTAAAGCAATATAGCCTTGGCACTTCGCACAACGCCTTTGCTTAATGATTCTTCAAATGTTTCTCGTCACATCTCAAGATCACAGCGGGGTCAAGTTGAAGCACAAATAATGCGAAGTTATGAAATTATCAAACTTATTGTAAGCTAGAGAGTTGAAACTTCATCGATGACCTTTACACGTGACTACAGTATGGGTGATAATACTCAAATTACAAAGTCACAGCTATTGAGGTCGAGTGCAGGCCAGAAAGTTGATTCCTTTTAAGCTTCAAAACGTAGCTACGTTATAGTCACTAGCTCGTATTTATATTTCTGAGGCTAGAACTTAAACACATGTGCATCTTTGTAGATCTAGAGCTTGAGCTCTTCCAAACATGACCCAAGTCTAATTGACCAAAGTCAAATTTCAGGGTCACAACAGGGTCAATTTGGGATCTTAAAATGAAAAATTATTAATGTTTTGAACATTTTTTAAAACTAGAGTTTACACTTTAACCAATTCTAGGGTTGGATGCCCCTTCTCACGTGACCAAAGTCTGGTTGACGTTTGTGAAATGTCAAGGTCACAACGGAGTGATGTTTGAATCAAAATATGGAAAAATGATTAATTTCTTGAAGATTTTAAAAGCTACACCATTGACATCTCATTCGCTTCTATAGGATTCGATGACCTTCAAACATTAACCAAGTTTGGTCGACCTAGGGGTATGGTTTGGGTAAAAAATGTAAAAATGTAACTTTATTAAACTTCTGTTCATACCAAAACCAAAGTCTACTTGATCTGTTTCAAGTTTCAAGGTCACAGTGTGGTCAATATTTTGTAACAAGGCAAAAAATATTGTTTGAAAAGTGTATGGTGCTTACATCTTGGATACTTGTTTTGAGGTTTGACTACTTCTTGACATCGAAGTCTTCTTGTCTGGTTGATCCTGGTTATATTACTAGGTCACAACAGGTTTGAGGTCGGATCAACAATGATCAAATCGTCACTTTCTTTTATGTCAAGTGAGCTGGAACAACAGATAGTTTGGTTCTTATCTATATTCCGTATGGCAAAAAGTGAGTCGCATAAAGATGTTCTCTGCTTGTGTGACTCCAAATTGACCCCTATGAAAGCTTCACGTATCATGAAAATTGGCATCACTTTTATCATAAACCAAACAGCATCAAACCTTTGGAGCCTGTGACGTTTCAGAGGTATTACTAGAAGGCATTAGTGAACATGACACATTTATATTATGGACCTCAACGCAATCCCGCTGTGACCTTGACGTTTGACTTTATCAACCAGACTTTCACCATGCGTGGAGAACATCATACACTATAAAACGCGTGGGAAGAATTGAAAAAAATTCTAATTTTGATCCAGATGGGACACTGGTGTGACCATGAAATTTGACAAACATTAACCAGGTGGTCACTTTTTTTGTAAAAGATTTTATCAAATCCTGAAAGTGTGTAAAATGTAATGGATCCAGCTTTAAAACATGCAAGACTATGACAATTGTCCAGGTTGGAAAGAAACTTTAATCTTGCTGTGGCCTTGAAATTTGAGGAGGTTTGATGTGACTTGCATTATACCTGGGGGTCATCAAACTTTGGTAGTGTGCCAAGTTTCAACGCCCTAGCTTCAAAAACATGCGAGATAACCTCAATGACACATTTATATTTTTGACCTCAACAAGACCCTGCTGTGACCTTGATGCTTGGCGTTTTCAACAAGACTTTATAAAGACTAGACAGTGTAAAGGACAGCATACTCTAGAAATGTGTGTATTTTCACAGCTCGTGCTATAAACGCATTGACGAAATGAAAATATTCCAAATTTTGAACCAAACCTGACCCCGCTATGACCTTGAAATGGACAAAGATTAACCAGGTCACTTTCTTTTTAAATGTCATCAACATTCTAAAAGTATGTAAAGTTGGCTTAAGTGTAATGTTTCTAGCTTTAAAACATGCAAGACAACGAACATTTTCCAATTTGGAAAGCAACTTTACACCTTACTGTGACCTTTGAATTTGATGAGGTTTAATGCGACCTGCGCCATACAAGGGGGTCATTAAACCTTGGAAGTGTGCCAAGTTTCAAAGCCCTAGCTTCAAACACATGCGAGAAATCCTCAATGACAAATCTTTATGTTTGACCTCAACGCAACCCTGCTGTGACCTTGACCTTTTCAACCTAAACTGTAATCGCGTGTAGAGGTCATCATACACTAAAAATGTCTGTATTTTCAAAGTTTGTGCTATAAACGCGCTGAATAAATTGACACTATTCCAAATGTTGAACCAGATGTGACCCCACTGTGACCTTGACATTTTAGAAAGATTAACCAGGTCGTCACTTTTGTTAAGATTTCATCAAAATTCTGAAAGTATGTAAAGTATGTAAAGTCTAACTGATCTAGCTTTAAAACATGTAAGACGTACAACGACAATTGTCCAGTTTGGAAAGGAAATTTAACCTAGCTGTGACCTTGAAATTGAATGTGGTTTAATGTGATCTGTACCATATCTGGGGGTCACCATACTTTGGTAGTGTGCCAAGTTTCAAAGCCCTAGCTTCAGAAACGTGCGAGATAACCTGAATGCTACGTCTCAGTGCCATGTTGAATAATATAACGAACAAAATTCCCGTTATTTGTGAAATAATTTGAGTGCATTTGTCTTTTCTTTTCATAATTGGGTTCCAACATCTGTTGTCTTAGCAAAAATCACAATATCAGTCTTGTTTGTCAACTTTTATTTCTTAGCCCCTTTGTCTGCTTTTCGTGCGCACCTTTTGGCACTTAGTCATATATATATATGTGGGCGTCTTCAATCTTGGCACGGAGAGTGTGACATTTTGTAATTTAAAGTTGGATTGTCACAAACATTGGCATAGTAGTCCGTTGTTCTTAATTAAACTGAAACACATACATATTCAAGAGAAAAAAAGCAATATTTTTGGCAGTTAAAAGTCCGTTAAATCTCATTTTTAAGCCGATTTTTGTGAAATTTGGTTAGTAGGTCTGTTGTTTCTAACTGAATATCATAACATACTTTTCAAGACAAAAACCAAAGTTTTGGCAGTTTGAAAAACCAACCCCATTTTTTCACCGATCTTAGTGAAATTTTGTAGGTAGATCTGTTGTCCCAAACTAAATTTCAATTCAAACTTTTGATGAAGAAAAGTAAACTTTTGTCCGTTAAAAACAGTTAAGGTTTGATATTTTTCTTTGATTTTGACGATGTTTGTTTAATAGGACCACAAACCCTGACCGAATTTAGATATACACCTTTGAAGAAGAAAAACAAACTTTTGTCAGTTAAAACCCGTTATATCTCATTTCTGCACCGATTGTGGTCATCAGACGTTGAGATTAAGCAGACTGATATTTATAGCCTACTCCAACAGGATCAAGCCTGGTACAGGTTCACAGGCCAAATACCTGAGTGTACCGGCTGAATAACAGTGTACGGGCCGAACAGAAATATGTACATACACCATTTCTGACCGAATACCCCAAAATAATTTTATTCGGCCCAGTTGGCCCCTAATATACCAAGTTTTGGTGTTCCAAAACTGGCATGTACCGGCACTTTTCAGTCACCGACACCTCCAAGCCGGTGACCAAGATCCTGGGATAAGAGGGGAGAGGGGTAGAAAATGCTTGGTCATTAGGATGATGGCAACATCAAGGTGTTAGCAATAACACACTTTTTATGTTTAATGTTCCGAGGCTTCGAATTGAATGAGTGTGTATGTGTGTGTGCGTGTGTCTGTGTGAAAGTGTCTGTGTGTTAAGGTGTGTGTTAAAGATTGACTTTGAAAAGAGAGAGAGAGAGAGAGAGAGAGAGAGAGAGAGAGAGAGAGAGAGAGAGAGAGAGAGAGAGAGAGAGAGCAGGGATGTTGCTACAAATTCATACCTATAGGACAAATGTCCTGAGTTCTTCAGCATCAATAGGACATTTGACCGCTTTCAGAAAGTGTAATAGGACATTATGAATTTGCGCCAAACAGCTTATAACACATTCCATGGAATTGTTCCAAAGTCATGCGCCCACACACACGCACACACACACACCCACGCGCGCGCGCTGTAGAACACACACATAAAAAAGAAACCAACAAGAACAACTTCAGAGCTTACTTTTATTACAAACTGCATGATTTGGATAAAAGTTGAAAAACAAAATGATCGGTTTCATCTAATGCTGATCTTTTGCAGGCTTTAGGTTTTTTTTCAGCGGCATAATTCAGAAAAGTTAAGTATAAGGCGCTATCAATCAGAATTCTAAACGAGAGAGAGAGACAATGACAATGACAAATCTTTATTTTTCGAGGGTGACAAGAATAAGCATAGATATGCTTTTTTGCATCTGGCCCTCGCCCTAAAGAGGGACTAAACTATTTTACTATAACTATGACTAGGGAAAAAAAGGTTACATAAAAACATTAATGGTAGGGGCGGGGATATAGCTCAGTTGGTAGCGCGCTGGATTTGTATTCAGTTGGCCGCTGTCAGCGCGGGTTCGATCCCAGGTTCGGCGGAAATTTATTTCACAGAGTCAACTTTGTGTGCAGACTCTCTTCGGTGTCCGAACCACCCCCCGTGTATACTACATTGGGTGTGCACGTTAAAGATCCCACGATTGACAAAAGGGTCTTTCCTGGCAAAATTGCTTAGGCACAGTTAATAATTGTCTACCATACCCGTGTGACTTGGAATAAGGCCGTGAAAGGTAAATATGCGCCGACATGGCTGCAATCTACTGGCCGTATAAAATTTCATCTCACACGGCATCACTGCAGAGCGCCTAGAACTGTACCCACGGAATATGCGCGATATAAGCTTCATTGATTGATTGATTGATTGAGAACATATAAGTTTATGTACATGAAGCGCATTATGTAGAAGCAAGAGAGAGAGAGAGAGAGAGAGAGAGAGAGAGAGAGAGAGAGAGAGAGAGAGAGAGAGAGAGAGAGAGAGAGAGAGAGAGAGAGAGAGAGAGAGAGAGAGAGAGAGAGAGAGAGAGAGAGAGAGAGAGAGAGAGAGAGAGAGAGAGAGAGAGAGAGAGAGAGAGAGAGAGAGAGAGAGAGAGAGAGAGAGAGAGAGAGAGAGAGAGAGAGAGAGAGAGAGAGAGAGAGAGAGAGAGAGAGAGAGAGAGAGAGAGAGAGAGAGAGAGAGAGAGAGAGAGAGAGAGAGAGAGAGAGAGAGAGAGAGAGAGAGAGAGAGAGAGAGAGAGAGAGAGAGAGAGAGAGAGAGAGAGAGAGAGAGAGAGAGCAGGGATGTTGCTACAAATTCATACCTATAGGACAAATGTCCTGAGTTCTTCAGCATCAATAGGACATTTGACCGCTTTCAGAAAGTGTAATAGGACATTATGAATTTGCGCCAAACAGCTTATAACACATTCCATGGAATTGTTCCAAAGTCATGCGCCCACACACACGCACACACACAC
>NC_090252.1:49115654-49185654 GCF_037325665.1 Littorina saxatilis
ATCAATTTACATACAATACATTGCTTAAATGAAAAATGTAAGTTCATTTGACATGAGTTAAGAATTATAGAGTAGATTGCACAGACGCAACAAAGCTGTAAATGCCTGTAAATGAGAGAGAGAGAGAGAGAGAGAGAGAGAGAGAGAGAGAGAGAGACAGACAGACAGACAGACAGACAGAGAGCGAGACAGACAGAGAGCGAGAGAGAGGGGGGGGGGGGGGGGGGGGGGATCTTTACAATGAATGTTCATCAAGTTTGTTGGATTCGTACCTTGCACTTCTGCTGTCTTCTTTGACTTTCTCGACTCTTTCTGCCACACCCAATCGAGATCTGTCAATCACCTTTTCCGTCACTGAACTGTAACACACACATAAATTATGTCTTACAGCTCTGCTAAAGCAAACTGCCTGTAACAGGTTTGACTGGTGGTGTGTACATGGTTGCACTTTATGGGTAGCAGACAGTCATAGTACACAGTAAACACTTGCTGATGAAAATAAAATAAGAAAAGTTGTGTATAAAGCGCTATCAATCAGAATTCTAAACGAGAGAGAGAGAAAGAGAGAGACACAGAGAGGGAGAGAAAGAGAGAGAGAGAGAGAGAGAGAGAGAGAGAGAGAGAGAGAGAGAGAGAGAGACAATGACAATGACAATGACAATGACAATTCTTTATTTTACGAGGGTAACAGAATAAGCATTGGTATACTTTTTTGCATCTGGCCCTCGCCCTAAAGAGGGACTAAATCTACTATAAAAACTACTACTACTACAACTACAATACTTACATAATTAGTAATTAGAGAGAGAGAGAGAGAGAACTTGATAGATACCATTTTTCATCTCTGAAACGCGCTGGCTTCTTTCGTACTCCCACCTATCCTTGGCGGATGGTGACTTTATTCAGTTATTCTGCAGAAAAACAGAAATGCTGGAGAAAACCCGTTCTTTTCTGCAGCATTTCTGCATAATGTCATCTTTCGCGAGAGCAACGTTTTTTTCTGCAGTAAAATTGAACTCAAGAATGCTGCAGTAAACCGGAGATGTTGTTTTACTGGAGAAAAACTGTTTACACTTTTTCTTCAGCATTTTGGCATTATTCAGTTATTCTGCAGAAAAACAGAAATGCTGGAGAAAAACTGTCTTTTCTGCAGCATTTCTGAATAATGTCATCTTTCGCCGAAGCAACGGGTTTTTCTGGAGCAAAACATTTTACTGCAGTAAAATTGAAATCAAGAATGCTGCAGTAAAACGGTGCTGTTGTTTTACTGCAGAAAACCTGTTTACAATTTTTCTGCAGCATTTTCAACTTTGCTTAGCATCATTTAACTTTCATCCTTTGTGGTATTTTCAACACCTGTATCGCATTTGAAAACTGTGTAATTTAAAAAAACGAGCACTTCAAAGTTGCGTGTTGACCGATGTCACACATTTCGTCGCCATTTTGACTCGCTCATCGGATTACAAAAATATATTATAAATTCACAAGAACAGATTTGTGTAATATTGAGCGTTCATTTTATTAATAAAATGCCTCAGAAGGCAAATGAATAACATTTGGTTCTGTCATATTTGCAGCAATGTGTCCAAACACATCCCCAAAGTTGTACACCTATCAATTTTTGGTCTGTGCTCAGTATCAGAGACGCCCACATATATATATATATATATATATATAGACATAATACATTGGATATGGGGACTCTGACACCAGCTGGTTATTTGGGAACTTGTTTTCAACTGCTTGCAGCAAGTTGAAATTTGGCATTGTGGTTTATATGTCGACTTAGTACCCAAATATAAAAAGACATTCTGGAAAATGTTATTATTAGGTATATGAAAACATAAGAAGGTCCCCATATCCACGTTCCCAAAAAGCTTGTCTGAATATATACTATATATAATAAAAGTTTCTGGGAACACTAACTTTTTTTTTTAATATTCAGGTGAAACAACATTCTTTCACATGTATTGTTTGCAAAACTTGTTTTAACTTCAAACTTGTAAGATTAAGGCCACGGTCTTCAGTTTTCTCTTTTATTGGTCCTTGTTTGAGCAGTTCTTATGAAGCTAACTCGACACCAGCCGGTTATTTGGGAACTCGTTTTCAACTGCTTGCAGAAAGTTGAAATTTGGCATTGTGGTTTATATGTCGACTTAGTACCCAAATATAACAAGAAGGGCAAAGCCCATACGACTCACATGCTTGACCTTGACCTTTACATGACCTTGACCTTCAGGGTCAAGGTCAAATAACTAAACCTAGCAATGACATCATACACTAAGAACTGCTTTACACATTTTTCCTACCAAAATACATGTGAAGGTCAAGGTCATCCAAGGTCATGCAACACAAAGCTGTTAATTCAAGACATAGGAAGTACAATGGTGCTTATTGGCTCTTTCTACCATGAGATATGGTCACTTTTAGTGGTTCACTACCTTATTTTGGTCACATTTCATAAGGGTCAAAGTGACCTTGACCTTGATCATATGTGACCAAATGTGTCTCATGATGAAAGCATAACATGTGCCCCACATAATTTTTAAGTTTGAAACAGTTATCTTCCATAGTTCAGGGTCAAGGTCACTTCAAAATATGTATACAATCCAACTTTGAAGAGCTCCTGTGACCTTGACCTTGAAGCAAGGTAAACCAAACTGGTATCAAAAGATGGGGCTTACTTTGCCCTATATATCATATATAGGTGAGGTATTCAATCTCAAAAACTTCAGAGAAAATGGGAAAAATGGCTGTTTTTTAGACAACATTTATGGCCCCTGCGACCTTGACCTTGAAGCAAGGTCAAGATGCTATGTATGTTTTTTGGGGCCTTGTCATCATACACCATCTTGCCAAATTTGGTACTGATAGACTGAATAGTGTCCAAGAAATATCCAACGTTAAAGTTTTCCGGACGGACGGACGGACGTCCGGACGGGGGGGGACGGACGTCCGGACGGGGGGGGACGGACGGACGGACGACTCGGGTGAGTACATAGACTCACTTTTGCTTCGCATGTGAGTCAAAAAGACATTCTGGAAAATGTTATTTGTAGGATTTAAATATATATATGAAAACATAATAAGGTCCCCATATCCACGTTCCCAAAAACCTTGTCTGAATATATAATATATATAATAAAAGTTTCTGGGAACACTAACTTTTTTTTTAATATTCAGGCATAACAGCATTCTTTCACATGTATTGTTTGCAAAACTTTTTTTAACTTCAAACTTGTAAGATTAAGGCCACAGTCTTCAGTTTTCTCTTTTATTGGTCCTTGTTTGAGCAGTTCTTATGAAGCTGTGTTGTATTCAAATTGATAGTCGGTTGTGCAAATAGTATTTAACCATGTTTCTTATGCTGTGACAATTTGGGTGTGAATGTGAGTGTGGACGTGGATATATGATTTACTGCAACATTTAAAACAAAATCATGTGCTTTTGCATTTTGGAAATAAATTCTATTGATTGATTGATTGATTGATAGTTTGTCATTTGGTTTCGTACTAGTAAGGAAGTGTTCTTTTCAGCTGTGAGCTTATAAAGTTTATATTGATGCTTCAGACACTGCATAATCTTTTGAAGAACATATTTGCGGAAAAAAATAGCACACACACACACACACACACAGAGCGAGAGCGAGAGAGCGGGGGGGAGAGAGAGAGAGAGAGAGAGAGAGAGAGAGAGAGAGAGAGAGAGAGAGAGAGAGAGAGAGAGAGAGAGAGAGAGAGAGAGAGAGAGATAGAGAGAGAGAGAGAGAGAGAGAGAGAGAGAGAGAGAGAGAGAGCAAGAACATATTTGCGGAAAAAAATAGCACACACACACACACAGAGAGCGAGAGCGAGAGCGAGAGAGAGAGCAAGAGAGAGAGAGAGAGAGCACAATACTCGCTTGCAGTCACTCCCTGTTTGCACAATACACACTGTTCATGAAGGTTTTAAACAGATACTGTTGTTTATTAGTCCAGCATCAACAACACAAACAATAACATAAGCAACTATTGTTTTAAAGAAAAAGACATACCTCGTCTTGCAAAAAGGTGGATTGTTACCGAAAATAAAATACAGTCATTTAAATCTACTGATAACTAAAAAGAACATTAAAGATAATACAGTCTTATGTATAGTCATTGAACCGAAAATTATTAACTTGTAATATGTTTGCAAAAAAATAATCGCACCCAAAAAAACATGATTTTGAAGAAATATGATGTCACTAAGCATGATTAACCTTCGCCAACAGTCGCTAAAAACATTCTTCGCCGACCGTCGTCGAAGGACACATACTTTTAACACAGACAGCCATGCGTAGTCGGAGGACACATACTTCTCAAAGAAAAAAAAACGTGCTCAAGTAGAGAAAACAAGAACAAGAAAAAAAAGTACAGAAATCAGGCTTTTCATTGAATTAGATTATCAAACTAAATATATTTCCAATTTTGTACTTGCATTTATCTTTTTTCGTGTTGTGTAATTACGCACCAAGTTAATTCTTACCTGAAATAAACATTAATCACAACTCAGCTTTTATTTTGACATCGAAAATCGTTATTTCTTAAACACCATGAATCAAAGTCCATGGTAAAAGTGAAACAGGTGACTGAACCATGGGGAGGCAGAAAAAAAGAAATAAACAAGAAAAGGACCACGGGTCCTAAAATCACCCAACCGTATGTGTAGACGGATGGACACAGGCAGGGACGCTGACAAAAGTAACAGTCACCCCCCTTTCCTTTGGGTGGGTGACTAAAAATGACAATAGAGGCTCACCTAAAAATATGTTCTTATCCCATTGGGGCGCATGAGGTGACTAAGAACCCAAAATAAGAGATCCCCCCCCCCCCCACCTCCCAGGGCGGACCCTGGGAACAAAATTCAAAATCAAAAAAGCATTTCAATGGAAAAAAATAACCAAAATCAAATCTGATGATACATTTCATTACTTACTTACTTACTTACTGCCTTTCACGCCTGGTGGCGTGTAGGGCAGCGACAAAGGACCTCCACTTTTGTCTGTCTCTTGCAAGCCTTTCCAGGGTCGCCCATTTCATTACGCTAATAGGATAATTGCCTAACTCAGAGTTAGATAGTTTTGCGACAACGGTTCCATAATAACGCCAACAATTGTGTCAATCATCTGTAAAAAATTCCGAAAAGAAATTGCAAAGAGAAACTGTTGCTGATGCCATGTCAGCAAAATTGCCTAACTCATAAGTCAGTTATCTTAACAGCATACTCATGCTTTTCTGTCTATGCATGTGCATCCCATGGTAAACAAGATCAATAGTAATACATTCATGGAAGTGATTTGGATTAAAGTTCATTCTACTGAAGTACAGAACCCAAAGTTCAATGCAGAGGCTGTTGAACAAATCGCTTTTTCTCAAAACTTGCAAAAGTGAGTTAGGCAATTATCCCATTAGCGTGACGATTTGCAACATATTATATATATTATTAAACATTGCTTAACGTCCAGCTGACTACACAGAGCCGTCTCAAAACGCCCCACGCTGCAAACTAAAAAAACCTAAAAATTACCAATGAAGGTATGTCACCAGTCCTTCTGATAAACCATGTTTACAAGGACATATAATTGTGAGGCTCTGGAATTGATGAGGTACTTTCCCCTGTTTGTAAAAACCAGGTTTTAAAAAGAAAAGAGGATAAAATAATGTCCCCGAAGAACTGTGATCCTTGTATCTCTATCTACTCTGCTTCTTTGCAAGACAAGTTTATACACGATTAGCTGGGAACCTGCGTAAACACTGAGGTTTACTACGAGTTTAAGCAGAGCTTTAAGACATGTCATTTAAGCTATTTTTACACAGCAAAAGGCGGTAAAAATGTCACGTGGGATCATAATCACCACGTTTTCTGCATGCAATCATTTCTCCAATTAGCAATCTTCCCACTGTAACAGCAGCGACTAAAGGCACTTCACATCGCCTCCTTCCCTAGTTTTCAAACCAACATCACAGGGTACCAGACCGCAATTCCGAGAATATACCAGTACTGATTTATGACGTCTCAACATAATTGTCTTAGCAAGATTAAAGCAGAGTAGATAGAAATACAAGGATCCCAGTACTTCGTGGAAAATATTAAGTAAAAATGCAGATCCTTGTTCATCAAGACCGAGGGTCATACAGCAAGACCGAGGGTCATACAGCAAGACCGAGGGTCATACAGCAAGACCGAAGGTCATACAGCAAGACACAAGGTCGTACAGCAAGAGCCAGGGTCCTACAGCAAGACCCAGGATCATACAGCAAAACCCAGGGTCGTACAGCAAGACCCAGGGTCGTACAGCAAGACCCAGGGTCGTACAGCAAGACCCAGGGTCGTACAGCAAGACCCAGGGTCGTACAGCAAGACCCAGGGTCTTACAGCAAGAGCCAGGGTCATATAGCAAGACACAGGGTCATACAGCAAGACACAGGGTCATACAGCAAGACACAGGGTCATACAGCAAGAGCCAGGGTCATACAGCAAGACCCAGGGTCCTACAGCAAGACACAGGGTCCTACAGCAAGACACAGGGTCCTACAGCAAGACACAGGGTCCTACAGCAAGAGCCAGGGTCATACAGCAAGACCCAGGGTCCTACAGCAAGACACAGGGTCCTACAGCAAGACACAGGGTCATACAGCAAGAGCCAGGGTCCTACAGCAAGACACAGGGTCCTGCAAGAGCCAGGGTCCTACAGCAAGACACAGGGTCCTACAGCAAGGCACAGGGTCCTACAGCAAGACACAGGGTCCTACAGCAAGAGCCAGGGTCCTACAGCAAGAGCCAGGGTCCTACAGCAAGACACAGGGTCCTACAGCAAGAGCCAGGGTCCTACAGCAAGACCCAGGGTCCTACAGCAAGACCCAGGGTCCTACAGCAAGAGCCAGGGTCGTACAGCAAGAGCCAGGGTCGTACAGCAGGACACAGGGTCCTACAGCAAGACACAGGGTCCTACAGCAAGACACAGGGTCCTACAGCAAGACACAGGGTCCTACAGCAAGAGCCAGGGTCCTACAGCAAGAGCCAGGGTCCTACAGCAAGAGCCAGGGTCCTACAGCAAGACACAGGGTCCAACAGCAAGACACAGGGTCATACAGCAAGACACAGGGTCATACAGCAAGACACAGGGTCATACAGCAAGACCCAGGGTCCTACAGCAAGACCCAGGGTCCTACAGCAAGACACAGGGTCCTACAGCAAGACACAGGGTCCTACAGCAAGACCCAGGGTCCTACAGCAAGACCCAGGGTCCTACAGCAAGACACAGGGTCCTACAGCAAGACACAGGGTCATACAGCAAGAGCCAGGGTCCTACAGCAAGACACAGGGTCCTGCAAGAGCCAGGGTCCTACAGCAAGACACAGGGTCCTACAGCAAGACACAGGGTCCTACAGCAAGACACAGGGTCATACAGCAAGACACAGGGTCCTACAGCAAGAGCCAGGGTCCTACAGCAAGAGCCAGGGTCCTACAGCAAGACACAGGGTCCAACAGCAAGAGCCAGGGTCCTACAGCAAGACACAGGGTCCTACAGCAAGACACAGGGTCATACAGCAAGACCCAGGGTCCTACAGCAAGACCCAGGGTCCTACAGCAAGACCCAGGGTCCTACAGCAAGACCCAGGGTCCTACAGCAAGAGCCAGGGTCGTACAGCAAGACCCAGGGTCCTACAGCAAGACCCAGGGTCCTACAGCAAGACCCAGGGTCCTACAGCAAGAGCCAGGGTCGTACAGCAAGAGCCAGGGTCGTACAGCAAGAGCCAGGGTCGTACAGCAAGACACAGGGTCGTACAGCAAGACACAGGGTCGTACAGCAAGACACAGGGTCGTACAGCAAGACACAGGGTCGTACAGCAAGAGCCAGGGTCGTACAGCAAGAGCCAGGGTCCTACAGCAAGACACAGGGTCCTACAGCAAGACACAGGGTCCTACAGCAAGACACAGGGTCGTACAGCAAGACACAGGGTCGTACAGCAAGACACAGGGTCCTACAGCAAGAGCCAGGGTCCTACAGCAAGACACAGGGTCCTACAGCAAGAGCCAGGGTCCTACAGCAAGACACAGGGTCATACAGCAAGACACAGGGTCATACAGCAAGACACAGGGTCATACAGCAAGACACAGGGTCATACAGCAAGACACAGGGTCCTACAGCAAGAGCCAGGGTCCTACAGCAAGACACAGGGTTCTACAGCAAGACACAGGGTCCTACAGCAAGACACAGGGTCCTACAGCAAGAGCCAGGGTCCTACAGTAAGAGCCAGGGTCCTACAGCAAGAGCCAGGGTCCTACAGCAAGAGCCAGGGTCCTACAGCAAGACACAGGGTCCTACAGCAAGACACAGGGTCCTACATCAAGACCCAGGGTCGTACACCAAGACCCAGGGTCGTACAGCAAGACCCAGGGTCGTACAGCGGATTGCAAAGAGCCTATTAAGGGCCCACACAAACTTTAACTTGTCACAACAAGTTATAAATCACAAGTTGAAAAAGAACTATGTACACATTAAAAATCTTGGCATTATTAATTGTTTTGTCGTTTAAGCTATTTTTACACAATGAAAGGCGGTAAAAATGTCACGTGGGATCATAATCACCACGTTTTCTGCATGCAATCATTTCTCCAATTAGCAATCTTTCCACTGTGACAGCAGCGACTAAAGGCACTTCACATCGCCTCCTTCCCTAGTTTTCAAACTGATATCACAGGGTACCAGACCGCAATTCCGAGAATATACCAGTACTGATTTATGACGTCTCAACATAATTGTCTTAGCAAGATTAAAGCAGAGTAGATAGAAATACAAGGATCCCAGTACTTCGTGGAAAATATTGAGTAAAAATGCAGATCCTTGTTGATCAAGACCTAGGGTCATACAGCAAGACCGAGGGTCATACAGCAAGACCGAGGGTCATACAGCAATCCCCAGAGTCATGCATACATACATAACGCGTATAGCCCAGCGGACTGCAAAGAGTCTATTAAGGGCTTACACAAACTTTAACTTGTCACAACGAGTTATAAATCACAAGCTGAAAAGGAACTATGTACACATTAAAAATCTTGGCATTATTAATTGTTTTGTCATTAAACAAAGATCGACCGATCAAACACAGCAATAACACCTTCCTATTTCAAGTTTTACGAATCGTAGTCACACTCAATTCGTCAAAACTTTGAACATCGTGATTTGTATGTCGTACGTGACATGAAAACCCATGGTCATACAGCAAGACCCAGGGTCGTACAGCAAGATCCAGGGTCGTACAGCAAGACCCAGGGTCGTACAGCAAGACCCAGGGCCGTACAGCAAGAGCCAGGGTCGTACAGCAAGACCCAGGGTCGTACAACAAGACCCAGGGCCATGCATACATACATAACATATCGCGTATAGCCCAGCAGACTGCAAAGAGCCTATTTTTGTCTTGCTGTATGACTGGGAATTGCAGATATGTTCTTCAAAAGATTATGCCGTGTCTGAAGCATCAATATAAACGCTTATAGCTCACAGCTGAAAAGAACACTTCCTTACTAGTACGAAACCAAATGACAAACTATCAATTTGAATACAAAACAGCTTCATAAGAACTGCTCAAACAAGGGAAAGAGAAAACTGAAGACCGTGGCCTTAATCTTACAAGTTTGAAGTTAAAACAAGTTTTGCAAACAATACATGTGAAAGAATGTTGTTATGCCTGTGTCTGCAAGAACAGGCACTACTTCTTCTGATTCTAAGGAAACAAGCCAAAAGCTTTCTCATGAGGAGAGCAAAACAGGTCCTAGAAAAAGGAAGCTTGCCAGCCGTGTCTTACTCTCAGACTTTGAATCTGAGGAAACAAGCCAAAAGCTCTCTAATGAGGAGAGCAAAACAGGTCCTAGAAAAAGGAAGCTTGCCAGCCGTGTCTTACTCTCAGACTCTGAATCTGAGGAAACAAGCCAAAAGCTCTCTAATGAGGAGAGCAAAACAGGTCCTAGAAAAAGGAAGCTTGCCAGCCATGACTCTGATTCTGAGTACAGTGAGACAAAGCTAAACAGAGAAGAGATGAAAACATGTCGTCCTAAAAAAAGAAAGATTGGCCGCCATTTATCAACTTCTAAAGACAAAGGGACAAAGCTAACGAAGACCGGCTGGTCTAGTGCCGAAATACAAGCTTTGAAAGCTTGTTTTGGACATCTCTTACAAAGAGGCACCTACCCATCTGGAAAACAAATTCAAATTGCAATCAGTCAAAATGACTGTCTTAAAAATAGAACAACTTTGAATGTGCGATCAAAGCTACAGCACTTGATGAGACACTGGCAATAAGGGCAACCAGTTTGTCATTGCAGTTTTGCACTGTCCGACAGTGACAAACATAGGCGAAAACATTGTCTCCTGACATCTTGTCTCACAACTCCAGGTAGTTCATCATTATGATCGACAGTGACAAACATAGGCGAAAACATAATATCTGCTGACTGCAGATGTGTACAATGCGTATAATGTATGATGCGTGTACATATTCCTAATTCCAGTTCCGTTTCCTATGCATTACCAACCGGGTCAAAATTACCCCATGCTTTCAATGAAGCGGGTTAGGGGGAGTCTTATATTGGTTGGGACGAGAAAGAATTTACCTGATGCTCCCCAGCATGTCATAAGAGGCGACTAACGGTTCTGTTTCTCCTTTTACCCTTGTTAAGTGTTTCTTGTATAGAATATAGTCAATGTTTGTAAAGATTTTAGTCAAGCAGTATGTAAGAAATGTGAAGTCCTTTGTACTGGAAACTTGCATTCTCCCAGTAAGGTAATATATTGTACTACGTTGCAAGCCCCTGGAGCAATTTTTTTATTAGTGCTTTTGTGAACAAGAAACAATTAACAAGTGGCTCTATCCCATCTCCCCCCTTTCCCCTATCCCATAAAACAGCTTCATAAGAACTGCTCAAACAAGGACCAATAAAAGAGAAAACTGAAGACCGTGGCCTTAATCTTACAGGTTTGAAGTTAAAACAAGTTTTGCAAACAATACATGTGAAAGAATGTTGTTATGCCTGAATATTAAAAAAAAAAGTTAGTGTTCCCAGAAACTTTTATTATATATATTATATATTCAGACAAGCTTTTTGGGAACGTGGATATGGGGACCTTATTATGTTTTCATATATATATATTCAAATCCTACAAATAACATTTTCCAGAATGTCTTTTTATATTTGGGTACTAAGTCGACATATAAACCACAATGCCAAATTTCAACTTTCTGCAAGCAGTTGAAAACGAGTTCCCAAATAACCGGCTGGTGTCAGAGTTAGCTTCATAAGAACTGCTCAAACAAGGACCAATAAAAGAGAAAACTGAAGACCGTGGCCTTAATCTTACAAGTTTGAAGTTAAAACAAGTTTTGCAAGCAATACATGTGACAGAATGTTGTTATGCCTGAATATTAAAAAAAATTAGTTAGTGTTCCCAGAAACTTTTATTATATATATAATAAAAGTTTCTGGGAACACTAACTTTTAAAAAAAATTAAATCGATCAACACACACACAAACAAACAAACATAACAACAATAAAATAAAAAAAAATAAAAAAAGGACATACATGTTCATGTCTTGTCGTTTTAAAAGTATAACTAAAAAAGAACTTATAACTAGATATTTAACAATGGTACATAGAACATTCAGAAAGTTGAAATTTCGCACTGTGGTTTATATGTCGACCTAGTACCCAAATATATATAGACATTCTGGAAAACGTTATTTGTTTAGGATTTAAATATATATGTGAAAACATGTATAATAAGGTCCCCATATCCACGTTCCCCATAATCCTAAACAAATAACGTTTTCCAGAATGTCTATATATATTTGGGTACTAGGTCGACATATAAACAACAATGCCAAATTTCAAGTTTCTGGGAACACTAACTAATTTTTTTTTAATATTCAGGCATAACAACATTCTTTCACATGTATTGTTTGCAAAACTTGTTTTAACTTCAAACTTGTAAGATTAAGGCCACGGTCTTCAGTTTTCTCTTTTATTGGTCCTTGTTTGAGCAGTTCTTATGAAGCTGTGTTGTATTCAAATTGATAGTTTGTCATTTGGTTTCGTACTTCTGTAGTAAGGAAGTGTTCTTTTCAGCTGTGAGCTATAAGCGTTTATATTGATGCTTCAGACACGGCATAATCTTTTGAAGAACATATCTGCAATTCCCAGTCATACAGCAAGACAAAAATAGGCTCTTTGCAGTCTGCGAGCAAGTTGTCTCAATCTCTGTGCTATGTAATTTTTTCTAGCTGGTCCATATTTCTTCAGTAAGCTTTCGCCAAAAAGCAACAACATGCTGTCTTTGCCCACAACTTCAGCTAGTCCATCTTAAAACCGTGTCTTCATTTAGTGCTGAAGCTTTGCTCGCACATTCATACATGTTCTATTGTTGAGACAAGTATTTTGGTTAATTGCGGCTTGAATTATCTTTCCTGACGGATACATGCCTTTTTGAAGGAGATGCCCAAAACCATTTATTAAAGTTTGTATTTCAGCATGAGACCAGCTTGAATTTACGCTTGTCTTCATGATCTTTGTCGACCTCTGCCTTTAATTAGGTAATAAACAATACATGTTATTAGTAGTAGCAAAAGTATTTAGATATTATAAGAGTATGTCCACTAGAACCCGACATGTAGCATCTATATATAAATACAATTTAAATAATATTGAGGCGGTTTCTGCGACTTCCATTACTCGCGCAGAAGCGTCTGATTGGAGAAACTAGAGGTCAAAGTATGTACCAAAATGTTGCTAACTTGACGTTGAGCAATGTAAAATAATATATTTTTTTAAAACAAACTTTGAACTCGAATTTCTCCAATCAGAAGATTCTGCACGAGTAATGAAAGTCGCAGAAACCGTCACATATGATGGTGGCGGTATAAACATACCAAGCGGTTCTGCATGTGTGCGACATGTGTAGTCGCAATCCTTGACGGAGGAGTCATCGCTCCCCAAATCACCCATGATGCCGGTGTTGTCATTGCCCAAATCACCCACGATGCCGGTGTCGTCATTGCCCAAATCAGCCACGATGCCGGTGTCGTCATTTCCCAAATCAGCCACGAATTGCCCAAATCACCCACGATGCCGGTGTCGTCATTGCCCAAATCACCCACGATGCCAGTGTCGTCATTGCCCAAATCACCCACGATGCCAGTGTCGTCATTGAATCACCCACGATGCCAGTGTCGTCATTGCCCAAATCACCCACGATGCCGGTGTTGTCATTGCCCAAATCACCATGACCAACTGAAACAAAGATTAGTTTAAAATTATAGAATCTTTGCTTATTGTTGATTTATAACACCGACACAAGACAGACGATGGACCTTCTTGACTGTCACGACCTCAAACAGCATGTAGACGCTCCCACACGCAAAACACACATCATTGACTGGATTGTCACCCACGAGTCCACTGACCTGGTGTACGACATCCTGCTGAATGACTACCTCAGATCCGATCATTCTGCAGTTTTGTTCTCTCTTAAGATGGCCAAACCATCCAAACAGAAAAAGCGCGTAGTCCGCCGTAACCTCAAAGAAGTTAACACTGACACATTTCGCGCAGAAGCAGCCCGCCGACTGCTTGATCCTCCGGTATCCTCAGACCCTGTACGTCATTACGACTCCACTCTCAGCACACTTCTTGACGAACATGCACCCGCAAAAACCAAACTCATCGTAGATTGGCCTTCTGCACCCTCGATCACAGCTGAAGTTAAGTATACAAAACAGTTGCGTCGCCGAGCAGAGAGGAAGTTGCGAACCTCAAAGCTGGTAGTTGACAGACAGATTTACAACAAGCAAATGGAACATGCTCAGACACTCATCGCAGACGCCAAACAATCGCACTACAGCACCAAAATCTGTGAAACAACCCCTGCCAAAACACTCTTCTCCACAGTGAATGACCTTCTTGGCTGCTCTTCTGCTTCTCCCTTGCCCAACAACATCGACCCCTCCAAACTGTCGCAAGCTTTCTCTGATTACTTCCATAACAAGATCCAAACCATCCGTGACAAACTAGACAAAATCCCACACCAAAACTCTGAAACTCCTCCTGCATTTACAGGCACTCCCTTCACACACTTTCAGCCTCTCACTCTCACTGACCTGGAGAAAGTCCTCAAAGAAATGACCTTGAAAACCTGTGACCTTGACCCTCTTCCCACACAACTCTACTCTGACTGTCTTCCTGAACTCCTCCCTTCTATTCTCAAAATCATCAACACTTCTCTGCAAACAGGCACTGTCCCCAACTCCTTTAAGACTGCTATTGTCAAACATCTACTGAAGAAACCATCGCTCGACCCAAACACTCTCAGCAACTACCGCCCTGTCTCAAACCTTTCCTTCATCTCCAAACTCCTTGAAAGAGTCGTCCTGAAACAACTCAACTCTCACCTTCTTTGCAACAATCTTCTCTCTCCGCTTCAATTTGCCTATCGTCCTCACCACTCCACCGAAACTGCCCTTCTCAAAATCACTAATGATCTCCTCCTTGCCACTGACCAAGCTGAAATCTCTGCCGTCGCTCTACTTGATCTATCAGCGGCCTTTGACACAGTCGACCACAACATCCTCCTTCAACGCCTTCAGCACACCTTTGGTATCCATAGCACAGCTCTTTCTTGGTTCTCTTCTTATTTCACCGACCGCTACCAGACTGTTTCGATTGACAAACTGAACTCTGACCCCATCAGGCTTGAGTGCGGAGTCCCTCAGAGCTCAGTCCTTGGGCCTGTACTATTTACTCTCTACACTCAACCTCTTGACCACATCCTTGACCGACACAACGTTCTCCACCACTCTTTTGTCGACGACTCTCAACTTCACAACAGCTCTTCCCCTGACCAGTCTGAATCTCTTCTTTCCTCTATCTCTGACACTATCACTGACGTGCAGAATTGGATGACAGAAAACAAACTTCAGCTCAATAGCAACAAAACTGAAGCTATCCTAATAGGCACTACATCCAAACTCTCCAAAGCCACTTCCGACTCTCTTCAACTCTCTGACTCTTCTGTCCCTCTGTCTTCTGCTGTCAAAAACCTCGGAGTCACTCTAGACAACACCCTTTCCATGAAACAACACATCTCTTCTGTCTCTCGCACCTGCTACTTCCAACTCCGCCGCATCGCCACTATCCGCAAGTACCTCACCACAGATGCTACCGCCAAACTGGTCACTTCCACCATTCTCTCACGTCTTGACTATTGTAACTCTCTCTTGGCGGGTCTTCCCTCTTCTTCTATCTCTCGTCTCCAACGCATTCAAAATAGCTCTGCCCGTCTTGCCTTACGAAAGAAAAAGGGAGATCATATCACCCCCCTCCTAAATCAGCTCCACTGGTTGCCCGTTCCTGCCCGTATCACATACAAAATCAACACTCTCACCTACAAATGCCTCCATGGTCTCGCCCCTGCCTATCTCTCCGACTCTCTCTCTCTCTCTATGTCCCTTCACGAGCACTCAGATCATCTGCCGACTCCCTCAAGCTCAACATCCCCCACACCAAACTCAAAACAGCAGGTCAACGCTCATTTTCTTTCCAAGCACCTAGCCAATGGAACACACTACCTCTCCCCCTCCGTCAACAACAGTCCCTCGAATCATTCAAATCTGCACTCAAGACATTCCTTTTTTCCACATAATCCATGCATTCTACACTGCCCACCCCATCCCACCTTGAATAACTGTACATATTTTAATGGTTGCTGGTGTGTGTGTGTTGGTGACTTTAAGTCTCCGTGTGTGTGAATGAGTGTATGTGCGCCTTGAGTCGCCTGTTGGTGAGATATGTGCGCGTTATAAATATTCGTATTATTATTATTATTTATGTCAAACACTCTACCGTACCTCGAAATGTTTTAGCTCTTTGCTCAAGTGCTATCATTATTATTATTAGCATTGCTTAACGTCTAGCCGACTACGGAGAGCCTTCTCAAGATATCCCCATGCTGCCAACTAAAAAACAACAAAAAACATCATTGGAGGTCTGTCACTAGCCCCGTAGATGAACCCGACATGTAGCATCTATATATAAATAAAATTTAAATAATATTGTGGCGGTTTCTGCGACTTCCATTACTCGTGCAGAAGCTTCTGATTGGAGAAACTACAGGTCAAAGTTTGTCCCAAAATGTTTTATTATTATTTCACGTTGCTTAACATCTAGCCTGTGTTGCTAACTGGATGTTGAGCAATGTGAAATAATAATAAGAACATTTGGGAACAAGCTTTGACCTCGAGTTTCTCCAATCAGAAGTTCTGCACGAGTAGTGGAAGTCTCAGAAACCGTCACTTATGATGGTGGCGGTATAAACATACCAAGCGGTTCTGCATGTGTGCTCGTCACGTCGCAATCCTTGACGGAGGGGTCATCGCTGCCCAAATCACCCACGATGCCGGTGTTGTCATTGCCCAAATCACCATGACCAACTGAAACAAAGATTAGTTTAAAATTATAGAATCTTTGCTAATTATTGATTTATGTCACTCTATCGTAAATAAGAACAAAACGTCCCAGTCTCTAGGCTGGGGGAGGATGGAATCTGTGGCATCCCGGAGGCCGTCATTGCCCCCACGACTTCAAAGAGAGAGAGAGAGAGAGAGAGAGAGAGAGACTTCAAAGAGAGAGAGAGAGAGAGAGAGAGAGAGAGAGAGAGAGAGAGAGAGAACCAACGTATGGTTCCTGATGGCTTTCTTGCCTGAAGAGTGAAGTCAGGTGTATGTAATTTCATCGTTGCATGCACAACAGAAACTTCTTAATCATAAACTCCATTATCTTTTTTGAGAATCTAACTCCTTCATCCACTTCCAAGACCATTTATTTGGATGTTTTGCCTCACTTGGCAACTTGTCGTCAAGCTGATTTGCACATGGGTCTCCATTCTTGAAAAAATCCACGCTTTCACTTATCGTGGTGGCCATTTTGAATGTAAAACAGGAAGTGACCACAAAGGGAAGCAAAGACTTGTGGGAGAAAAAGTGAATCTTTTTGAGACAAGTGAGGCCCTGATAAGGATGTTTAGGGAAAATGTAACTTTTGAAAACATAGGTAAATGTAAACATCCTTGTCAGGGCCTCACTTGTCTCAAAAAGATTGCAAGCGCTTACGCTCTGCAACGCTGGGCTGTTTGACGAAATTATATTTATTATATCGCGCATGCACAAGATGTTTGAAAATGCGGGAATTGGTATTTCTTTGCGTGAAAAGGCGCGCATCCAAATTTTATTTTTGCGGGATTTCTTTCATATTTGCGGGAATGCGCGGTCTAGAATCGACACTGCGACAGATCAAAACGTGTCAGAAGGTTTTTGCCAGAATGGAAGGACGAATTTCCTTGGTTAGATTTCGACAGTGGAGTGTGCGTGAGCGCAACTCCATGACTGTGTGTAGGGGTGGGGACGAGTTTTTGCATTCAGATTGTGGGTAACCTGATTTTTGTGCGGGTAAGTTAAAAATGACATGTTACATACCCGGGGAAAGCTGAATTGACAAAAATGTGGCCACCCCTGCGTCCCGTGACAGTAAGGTGGGTTCGTATCATGAAGGAGTTAACAAAAGTGACATTTAGCCCTAATGACAGTGAGGGGCGACATTTGTATTATAGCCTACAACAATACAAATGTCGCCCCTCACTGTCATCAAAGGGTACGAGTCGTGCATCCCTCTCATTACTAGTACTATTGATTGCCAGCACTAAGAAAACTATTAGGAAAGGGTGTATTTTTCAAATAAGTCCAGAGGCTATTTAATTTAGTAGCAATGGACTTCAGACTTTTTATGGAAGAGAACAAATTCCAAAATGATAGGTTTTAAATCGTTTTAAGTAGGGCTAGGCGAGGCGCTCTCTTGCCAACATTGCGTCATAATCTGAAAGGTTCCGCGACGCAATATTCCTGATCCTGATACTTAGCTGCGTCGATATCATCGGAAAATGCACTTTCCAAACCTACTTGTGATATAGACTGCGCACATTTCTTTGCAACCAAACAGCGCCGAAACTCAATTATGTAAGACAGATCTCTTACTTTATCAACATCAGTGGTTGTCTATTGACAACTTGATGCGGCATGCGTGTTCAGATTGTTACGCGAAGCTGTGGTTCACTCTCCCATCTCTGTCAAAATGGCGGAAGGCCGAATCAAGCCACCAGCCACACGTCACTTCCGGAGAGGGACATTATTTTCTTTCGTTTTCTCCCGAGCTTTTGAGAATACGGGTTAGAAAAGTGAGTCATTATCTTCACTGGAACATATTGAATACGAACTCTAGCGCATAAGTCATTAAATTGAAAGAAGAAAGAGAAACAAATGGTTATTTCAGTATTTTTTTTTACCATGGAGACAGCCTTTAAACTTACCACAGATATGTCGTCAGGACATGAATCCAGCCAATGTGTGACTTTCGTGGTCTCGTATACACATGGAATTGCGAAGTTCTGAAGACATGGGCTTGTGAAGTTGTGTTGAAGTGGACTTGGACGGGATTTGTCGTGTTCTGTAGACCCAAAACACTGATTTGTACATTCATGTGTTGGAAAACACAGGATTTCCATTTCGTAAAGTTTCAATCAAGCCGCCATTCGTGTTTCAATTTTCAGCTACTTGAATCTAGTTTTGCCTTTCCATATTTGGCTAATCATTATGAGCTATTAAAGGGGCACGCCATAGCTATAGTTCGGACAATTTGCATCGAGTCTATCAGAATCCTCACCTTCCAAACTGTAATATTCCCACGTTCCACATCCACAAACCCTGCATAGCTACAGAAAGCAGAAATGTTTGAAGAACTAAATCCTTGCGCGCATTTATGTGTAGTGGAAGTGAGTGACAAGCCAGAGCTACGCTTCACTCACAACCCAATTTGGCAACCGTCAGTTTAAAGCAATTTAATTGCAGATAAATGTCAGTTATAACCCTCTATTTCTGATCAGGTCTCCATGCAATCACTTTTTGTTCTTCCAGTCTATTTAGATAGCTGGGATAATATTGCAGAGGGACCTCCTCATGAATATTTCATCTACATCAGTGTTGCTGCCAGCGTTAGAGGACAATAGGTCATTTGGACCTGACCGTAAGAAATCAATAGGTCCAAATGTCCTGGCTTTAAAAAAGTAATAGGTCTTACCGTCTACAATTGACCGCGGCACCCTTGTTAATTTTAAAGTAAATCACAAATTTGTGTCAGCACACACGCATGTGTGTGTGTTTGTGTGTGAGTGTGGGAGGGGAAAGAGAGAGAGAGGGAGCTGATTTTCCACAATAAGTTATAACGTGACTTCAAATTAATTTTGCCATTTAATGACAATAAACGTTCAACTTTGGCAATTGCCAGAAACTTAAACTGCCAACCGTCAGAATCAACCAGGTAAACATGGTTAGATCACGCCACCTATTTGTCAAATATGATATGAACTTAAAATAAATGGGAAAAAATGACTAGAATATTCAAGGACTCCTGAAACAAAAAGGTAACATTTGAAACACTAGCTGTGTTGGTCCTAGAGTACAGTGTCACTGCCATTCCTAGGTACTGGTGGATTTTCAGAGAACAGCCTCCTGGAACAGAGAGTGGAGTGTACACTAGTACGACCTCATCTAGAATACGGCAATCCTGCCTGGTTTCCGAGACTAGTACGCCAATCAACATCAATCGCAAGAGTCCAAAGAAGAGCTACTAAACTGATTTACGAAATAAAAGACTACACATATGAAGAGAGACTAAGATACTTGACTTTGCCTACACTAAAGGCAAGAAGAAAGAGAGGGGACCTAATACAAGCGTATAATATTTAACGACATTGATGACACTAACAAAGATTTCTTTTTTAAATCACCGCAGACTAACATTGTTGTAACACGTAACAGTACTGACAAAATACAAAAAGAAAGACATGATAATAACAATACAAGAAAATTTGCTTTCAGCTATAGAGTTACAAATGACTGGAACAAACTAACAACTAACATTAAACGGGCTCCCAGTACAAATGCTTTCAAGAACCTCATTGACAAACACAACGCTGGACACGACAGTCGTTGCAATAGTCACTCCCGGTGCACTTCACTTCAGTGATTGCCTTCGAGGGCCGATTAGACAGCCATTGACCAGAACTATCAATTCACAGCGGAATTCCCACTCAGAAGAGACTCCTTCGATGCGAAGAAGCCCTCTCAAATCTTCAATGCCTAACTCAAATAAATAGATATAACACTGTTCTTATAAAGTGCGCTACATAAAATCTAAGGCTTACCTGTACGAGTGGTGTGCCTGATTGTACGAAAGGGAAAAAAATCCCATGCAGCGACCATGTTCATTGTTCAGATTTCTTGAAAAGGCCCGGATCGCTTATCGCTTACGCTCTAAACAATAATAAATATTTCACTGAGGTAAAGCAATTATTTCCAAATGTTCAGAAAATATAAGATAAACTTGTGAAATAAACCTGTAAAATAGTTATTTTACAGTTTTATTTTACACAGCAATGTTAAAAAAAAAAGAGAGAGAGAGATAATTTTTTTTTTTTTTTAGTGTCGTAAGCACAAGAATGCTAAAAGCTCAGAAGAGATTGTTTGACGATGCAGAGATCTGTAGCAAGGGAAGGGGGACAACCAAGTCAGAACTCAAATGCTTTTGGGAACACGAGTTAAAACCCCTCAATGGTCAAGCTGAACACGAAAATTACATTTTGAGGTTACCTTGGATATGAGAACATGCTAATGTTCCCATAACCACAGAATGTTCCCAGATCCACGCTCTCACACTTACAGATGTCCCCAGATCCAAGACATTTTAAAAGTATATATATATATATATATATATATATATATATATATATATATATATATATATATATATATATATATATATATGTGTGTGTGTGTGTGCGTGTGTGTGTGTGTGTGTGTGTGTGTGTGTGTGTGTGTGTGTGTGGTGTGCGATTCATAGAAATTTACTGGACAGATCTTCATGAAACTTTGCACACAAATGTTCCGACCCCCAACCCTTCACCCTGATTCAAACTCATGTATCACAATTCCAGCGCTCTACCAACTGACCTACAGCGCTCCCAAATTATTTCTTTTTATCAATTTTGTCAGTCAAGATATGGGGGTGGGGTTGGTACGGGAGTAATTGTGAAGCAGACAATAACGCAACAACTTATTTTGTTTACAGGTATTGTTTCTGAATACAGTGAACTTACCTGTGTTCAAGTCTAGTTATGTTCTGTCGAGCGAATTTTTTTTTAAATACGTTTTTACTACTAAAGGAGTGATAATTTTATGTGTACGCCCTCGAGAAACCTCGATCATTTTCTGAAAATGCACGTTGATAAGTACCGTTTTATGATAAAGTTATACTCTCCATTCATTTATCTACACAAACTACCGGTAATGTTTCATTTATCATTTGTAGAGCTTAATATGTCAGTTGGGATCATGTTAAGAATCGCAGTGTTTTTCGCAGAATCGTACTTGACAACGCCCAGTAAAACAAATCCAAACAAAAGGTTAATAACGCAACCACCTTTTTTCTTTGCACAGATGTGTCCATATTGCTTAGAGGAACCTGTGCACAAAATGTGTAATGTTTCTGTCGAGCGATTTGAGCACACAAGTAACCCCTTAAGGGGAGACAGGGTAGGCAAACACTTTTTTTTTCTTTGCACAGATGTGTCCATATTGCTTAGAGGAACCTGTGCACAAAATGTGTAATGTTTCTGTCGAGCGATTTGAGCACACAAGTAACCCTTTAGGGGGAGACAGGGTAGGCAACCACCTTTTTTCTTTGCACAGATGTGTCCATATTGCTTAGAGGAACCTGTGCACAAAATGTGTAATGTTTCTGTCGAGCGATTTGAGCACACAAGTAACCCTTTAGGGGGAGACAGGGTAGGCAACCACCTTTTTTCTTTGCACAGATGTGTCCATATTGCTTAGAGGAACCTGTGCACAAAATGTGTAATGTTTCTGTCGAGCGATTTGAGCACACAAGTAACCCCTTAAGGGGAGACAGGGTAGGCAAACACTTTTTTTTTCTTTTTGAAACAGTTTGCTGCTTGTTTGATTTTTGCAAGCAGAATAACTTAATTAAGGGAAACCATTTTAAATTTTGAGTGAAAAGCAATTTTTGGGGGTTTTATTCACCAAAAACTGAGAAAAACGTCATAAAATGTGACCCTCCACCACGGAATGAGTCGCATGTCACCTTTGCATGATTTTCATATTTTTACATTTTCCTAAAGAGTTTTTTATGCTCTATCCAGTGGTGAAAACCGTTTTAGAAAAGAACGAAAACTGTTTGAGTTATAAGCCTGTGACTAAGGTGACCCTCACACTGTTACCAGACACTCCCCGGACTTATATTAAGCCTAGCGCAGAACCGCGCGAGGTGACATGCGACTCATTTCGTGGTGGAGGGTCACAAATGTGCTTATTTTTAAAATGTTGCAGTTTGTGAACCAGTGCATGTTATGATCCAATTTTTCTTCTTTGCAGCGATATGTGTGTGTTTAATAATTCTGTGTATCGAAAAGCATTTCTAAGCAATATATTATTTTAATTTAGCATTTTCAGTTACCGGTTCAGTTCTGATCGGAAAATATACATGAGATCCTAAGTGTCAGACTCATAAAAACCCAACCAATGCACTGAACTCTTATTCCATACACAAAACTGACGCTTTACAAATCATAAACAACATAAACAAAAATAAAACAAATCCATCAAGCCATTCAAAAGTTGCAACATTTGAATTACAGATTTTTGTCTGAAAATTACATTCAGAGAAAACAGCATTTAAAAGATTCCAACCAGTACCTCAATAAACTAGTAGCACAGTGCAGCCTGAATTGATATGTTTTTATAAGAATAACCACTTTACTATGATGGGGAAATGATTTGACAATCAAATTATCCAGACTTTTTTTTTAACATCATTTGAAAACTCATCTATGTTAGTGCAGATATGAATCGAAACAAAACTGTCAGACACATAAAAACACAAGGGATCCACTGAACTCTTATTCCATACACAGAAATGGTGCTTCACAAATCATAAACACCATATACAAAATTGGAACAAATCCATTTAGCCATTCAAAAGTTGCAACATTTTAATTACCACATTATGTCTCAAATTACACGTAGAGAAAACAGCATGTAAAAAAAGTCCCACCAGTACCTCAGTAAACTAGTACCACAGTAAAGCTTGAATTAATGGGGGTTTTTAAATCAGAATAACACTTTAACTATGAAGGGGAAATGATTTAATAATCACATTATCAGATTTTTTTTATTTTAAAAAAACATATGAAAACATTAAAAAAAAGTAAATCATCTGTATTTGTGCTGATATGAAAATATGGATCAGAACGAAACTGTCAGATTCATAAAAACCCACGCGGATGCACTGATTTCCTATTCCATTGCACAGAAATGATGCTTCACAAATCATCAACAACATTACATGTATACACAAATGGAACAATTTAGCTATCAAGCCATTCAAAAGTTGCAACATTTTAATTTCAGTATTTCTGTGCTCAATCCTTACACTGCAGTAATTTTCTGTAAAGCTGAATGTCCCTTTCCAAGTTCATGTACCAACATGGTCAAAAGCGGAATATTTTAAATGCAACTTTACCACCCGAAGAGTTGCAAACACCAGGGGAAGAGTAAACAACTGCAGACTTGAATGGACACTCATATGCACTCCAGATGCAGGGCCTGTGCAAATCCTTAGGCTGATGCATCACCTTCTTTCATAATCGGATTGCTATCAGACAAGCATTCAGTACAGGATACACCTTGCAGCAATAGATTGAGCTGATCAATGTTGACAATAGCCCAACACATGTCAGCTGAGTGACTTGCACAGTACCAGTATCCATATCTGCTTGTGATGGGTCAGGAGAAGATGGCAAAGTATTTGTATCTTCTTATGGTTGGTCAGAAGATGGCAAAGCTGATGTTTCTGCTGTGGAAGAGTGTAGTTCCGGTTTAGCAAACTTTCCCATCAGGTCAATCTTTCTCCTCGCTGCCACCACAGGAGGACTGGCTCTCCCCTTGCTCCAACCTAATAAATACACAAACACTGATTTAATATTTGATACAACTGTCCATGGTTTTTGTTTGTAATAAGCTGCAATTGTTAAGACTCAAGCAATACATAAACGTCAACAAGTGCTTGTAATTCATTTTGCTAATGACCATGTCACATGGGGTGTACCTGAACTTTTTGGCTAGGCCGGTAAATCAGAAATCCCAATTGGCCCCCAACCACTGAACCAGGCGGGTTTTCTTACAACCACCTCAGCGGCTCCTTCCCACATATGTCGGTTGACGAACACACACACACACACACACACACACACACACACACACACACACACACACACACACACACACACACACACACACACACACACACACACAAAAGACATTAATTTAACAGTGACTCATACTAATAGTGACCGGCACGGTTGGCTTAGTGGTAAGGCGTCCGCCCCGTGATCGGGAGCTCGTGGGTTCGAACCCCGGCCGGGCCATACCTAAGACTTTAAAAGTGGCAATCTAGTGGCTGCTCCGCCTGGCGTCTGGCATTATGGGGTTAGTGCTAGGACTGGTTGGTCCGGTGTCAGAATAATGTGACTGGGTGAGACATGAAGCCTGTGCTGCGACTTCTGTCTTGTGTGTGGCGCACGTTATATGTCAAAGCAGCACCGCCCTGATATGGCCCTTCATGGTCGGCTGGGCGTTAAGCAAACAAACAAACACACAATTCTAATAGTGCATAATATTAATAATAATAATATTAATAATAATGTGTTTTCTTTTACTTTTAATAATGCATACATCATTACATGTGGATTTGCACTACTTATTAATACCCAAACACACACAACTTAAAGATATAGTCTCCGCAAGCAAAAGGCCTTCAGATCGCTCTAAAAGCTTTACCATAAGATTCTGCGTGACGAATAATGTTATCACACAGAAGGACAAACTTAACTTTGCAAAATTAAAAGTTTGGGAAGTTGAATCAATTGTCGTAATATCAAAGGAAAATGCACTCTTGTGATGTGTTCCGTGGGCGATGTCCCTTGATTCGAGGCAACATGGCGACTATCAGGGAACGTTTTGACGAATTGGAGACTGACCAGGTAAGTGTTGGATTTGTAGACCACAGGAAATGTTGTTTATAATCAAATAGGGCTTTCAATACAACAGCCAGTATTAGTGTAAAAGTTGATCCCAGCAGGACTGCAAAGAAATCTGTAAGGCGAGTCATTTCGAACCATTCGGTTGGTGTGATGAGATCACTTGTTTTCAGCTACTAGAGGCAGTAGAACGAGGACGTCAGCCGGCTTTGCATATGGTTTATGATTATCCCACACAAACTTAATACTGACTTTTCCCCTCCCCTCCAAAGTTCTGCTGATCGAACTTTGGACCATTGTAACGCTTGAAATTCGTGGAGAAACATCCAATCTGAAGTTAATTTTGGCGGACGTCTTCCCGATACGGCGATAGCCCAATCAGTGAATGTGCGTAGATCATGGATTGGAAAATCAAGGACTTGCCTTCTCAGTTCTGAAATAATTATAAGACTCTGCATTTGCACTGTTACTCTTTTGATAATATATATAGATGCATTTTTTGAGCTACAATTCATGCCACTGGAATAAACACAACAGTAAACTAAAAGTAAAAGTGTGCTTTGCTTGCAAGATTGAGAACAGAAAATACTAATTATCACACGCATTTTAAAAGCAAAAATTCTACTCACACTAGTAAAGCTTATGAGAGCTGAATTTTATTTGTTCAATGGGCAGTCGATAGAGAATGAATCATGCTCTTCAAAGTCAAGTGAGCTTTTCTTGATGATAATAGCTTTGATACAGATACTGTAACTTGAGTAAGGATGAAGTATGAGAACTGTAAACTCTTCTCGTTACTTCTAGGCTATGGAAGTTTCGCTTCCAGCAGAACATGCTGTCCCTACTAGTGCTAGAGGGCGGCAGGAGAGGAAGAGGTGCGGACAGAAAGTAATCTGCTGAGGAACCAATTTGAAGGTAAATCAGGATTAGTTTTAGTCCTTTTCCTAGTACTTTCTATGCACGGGTTCACACACGCACACACATGTATACACAGAAATATGAATGACAATAGCACTTGCACAAATAGTTATATAAGAAATGATAGTGGTTTGAACTTTGATAACAATAACAAGATATTATTTTCTTGGGTGAAGAGTATAATGGGGATTTCATAGTTATAATTATGGCAAGGATAGAAGTGTGCTGTGCATCTGTCTGTCAAAAGGGCCCACCAACATTTTGTTTCCTCTGAAGAACAATATACCACAGTTGTGTGATATAATAATTTTACGTGCAAGAATGCCTTTTGTAAACAATTCCTGATAACACAGTGAGACACACAGAAATGCAATAGACAACACCCTTGTGACATCATTGTTTATTTTGCTGTCATTAAAATGATCCATTCATTGTTATTATACATTCATCAGAATACTTTCCTATAATTTACATGGAATGTATCCTGTGAGGAAATACACAAGTACAGGTTGTAACAAAACTCTCTCCTCTGAAATGTTTTAGGTTTCAAAGGGAAATGTGCTAGATGTAATATGAGAACATTAGATGACGTAAAATTTACAAACAATAAAAAAAGCAAGTGTGAAAAATCATGAATGTGCTTTTTTTAATTTTTTTTTAATTCTCTTTTTGTACAGTTTTTTTTTTTTACATGTATATGCTGTACATTACAGGACATCACCTAACCGAAAGGACAGAATCATATAACAGAAAAGCACACTTGGACAATTACAACATACATGGGTTGGGAAGATGGAATGGGGAGGGGGGGGATGTTCAGTGGTTTGGTGGTCGCATTATCAAAAGGTTTTAAGAACGAAAAAACCTAAGGGTTACATCAAAACGTGCATATACAGGCGCCAATCCTTGTAGAATTTATCTACTGTATTATTCACAACTGCGTTATACTTTTCACAAATAAATCTTTGCTTAAAGTTTCTACTAAATGTCTGAAACGTGTAAAATCCAGTTCTTTAACAGGCAACAAACCTTGCACATTTCCAGAAGCTGCAATCTGAAGCGACCTAATATCTCTGATTCTAGCAGACAATCTCTCCAATGTTTAACACGCGAATTCCCAACAGAAGTCAGACTTTCGAACATACAACCTACGTAGGAAAGCATGACACGTCATGACGTCATAGGATTCCTAGCATATTGACGTAATGCTAAATATCCGGTTATCTCGAGTTTTCTCGGTAATACATGTCCCTGGGTTTTTCAATGTTCGGTTATTTCCGTGGCTTCATGCGGAAAGGGAACCGTCGTCTGCAATCAACGACATGGACCATTCTGGTACTTGTTGCTGACAAAACCATGATTTTGATAACCAATGTGCTGTATTTTATCAGGACAAAGAACAAATGTTTATTTTGAATGTTTTATGTATGTTATTATTACGGACACAAACGCTCAGCAATGCAATTTCTCTTTTAGAGATTAATAAAGTTATTGTATTGTATTGTATTGTATTTTAAAACAGAATTTAATGTCAGAATAGCTTTATAAACGCTATTGTGTTTTCATCATAGCAATAGGGTCCGATATTTAGACTAGAACAAGTATAATGCGACTCGTCTTCGACTCGTCGGCATTATACTTGTCTCCTCTAAATATCGGGCCCTATTGCTACGCTGAAAACACAATAGCTGTTAATATTTTGCAAGAGAGTAACGCTTACAAAGTCTTCAAGAAGTGGATTTGTTATGCTATCAAGTGATGACCGACAGCTAACCCTGGATTCGCGTTTGACTAATTGGTTCTGTAAATGCACTGTAGTAGAATTTGAAGGTAAAACCATATATTTTCAATGAACGTATGATGTTGGTATTGGAATGGTAACCAAAAAAAAACCTCTTCCTCAGTCAATCTGTCTTCTTGTCATGGTTGTGTTTATGCACATGGTAGAGCTTCCTGAACGCAGGTCAAAGTGAGTTCGGCTCATTCTCTCCCTGACCGGACGCTACAGTCCTACGCGAATCTATCAAAACAAAAATACAGAGTTATCTCCCATGTGGTTTTCGCGAGCACTGATCTAAATTTGAGATCAGTGTTCGCGAGACGAAAATGATTGCAGATCGACTTCGACAGTGATCTCCGTTCTGTTCTTCACAGTTATGATAAAGACATCGTTCTAAGGTCAAAACAAGTCGAAATTTTGGGACTGCTGCCGGAAGGAGACCGTAATATATGGTTTCATCACTGTCAACTGGTTACAGGAAAAAAACGTCTGCTCCAGTGAGGGGCGAAACCAAACGGTTGATTATCACGTGACACTTTTGTCATATATTTAGAGTTGTTTGCACAGTAAATACAGCCGCGAAAAATAGCTCGCTTGAAACTGTCTTACATATCAATTCCTTTGTAATTTAAAAATTACAAAACACCATGAAAAATCATTATCGACGATCGCCAATCTGCTTATGTCAATAATACATTACAAAAAGCTCTAAATATGTAAAAATATCGGTTTCCTTGCCAGACAAGGAAACTCAAGGCATCCTGTCAGGGAGAGAAAGAGGTGAACTCATTTTGACCTGAGTTCAGGATGATGGTGGAGAGCATAGCAAATTTGAACAAACAGTCCCTGCTTTTGAATTTTTGAAGAAGCACAGGAAAAATGTTTGTTTTTTTGTATTTATAGACTTTCTACATCTAGAGTTTTTATTCAATCTATCCCGCAACTCACATGTTTTTAACAGTTTCCACAATTTGACTGAACTGATGTTTATTTTAACTTTAATTTGAACTATCATTTATTTGAGTCTAAAAAGTCTGAAAGAGTTACAATGTGTCCTTCTTGCTGATCAAAAACTGTTATCATATGTACCTGAAATTTCAGTAGTCGGGGATGTTTCTCAGGAAGTATTTGCTCATCGTGATATCTTGCAGAGACTTCAAAGCAGGTCTCCATGACTGCATACCATAGGTCCCTGGTGGTACGACAGCAGCCAAGAGTGCTCATTGACAACATGGTGCAGCATGCCAGAACATATGCCCTGTGGAAGTAATACAACAATGGCTCTGGGTTATTGAAATCTCTCAAACAGTGAAATTTAGAATCCAGACACTAGTTTCATGTTTTTCCCCCTTGAACTGTTCAGAGAGAATGTGTGGCTGTGGTCTTGAGATTTACATCAAATAAAATTGAACAATGCTCTTGTCAATTGAGTATATATTTGTGTGCATTTGTTGTTTCATTTATTAATAATAATCATTGACTTGTTCTCTAACTGTAACCATTTGTTTCTGCAGCAAAAACGCAATAATAAAGGAAGAGACAAGTTATTTTCAAACCAATGGCAGCTTATGCAATCCCAGCCGATTTGCTTATACAAATAAATATATATACACATGATCTTGATAGAAAACTAAACAAATTAAAAATATGACCACTTACCTGCACTCATTCTACGGCATGTATTTCTTTGAAACTAATTACATAGTCTAAATAACAAATGAAAACACAGGCACACACACACACACACAATAAAACATCATTCACTCTTGCACTTCATTTGGTTCAGAGACAGCAAATGAGCAATGTGCAAATTATAGATTTATTGACTTACACCGACTCCTCTGCAGATGAAATTAAGAAACATCTGACTCCTGCATCACTGGTTGTCGTCCGCCAGTTGCCTTGATAGGTGTAGAAGATTGCTGTTCTTGTGTCTTCGCATAGTAACTGGTAAACGCAAAAAGGTATGTGTGAGTTTTTGAAAATATGCATCTGTGCACATACACATTACATAACATACCATACGCTATGTAAAGATGTAATTATCTCCAAATGATTTACACAAAGAAGCCACCAAGAGCGCATGACTACATTTTAGGCCCCCTGCCATTTTATTTTATTTTATAATAGTTGGGAGGTACAGAACTCCTTCAGTCAAAGCATGGAGCGCCTCCTGCCACCTATCCCTGCCAACTTCTCAAAAGATTGTAACACCTGGCTTCCTTGCTGAATAATTTGACAAATACAAGTACTGAAGCAGGGAGTAATATATTCCATTTTATATACAGCTTACCTCACTGGAAGAATATTTAAAAATAAGTACAGGAATGTGATCTATGAAATCTGAGAAAATCAGTTGATAAACAGGAGGGAGTCTTTAAAGGGGGGTAAATTAACGAGGTTATGAAAACAAATTCTGAGTAAACAATGTCTTAAAATGAAAGGAGTCTGAAAGTGGGGGGTCTTATAAAAGGTGGATCCGCTGTATAAACACACATCATGATAAATATACAAAAGAACAATCACACCAACACACCTAAAAATAAAACTTATTGTTGCGTACATTCTCCTGTTACTTATTGAAGTTCTCCTCTTGTTATTTTCTGTTCTAATTTTCTAAAAGAGAACATGATGAATGTATTGAAAATCTGTCTGCATCGTCATGACTGTTCCCGTTTCACTTATGCCTCTTGGCTGCACACCGTCACAGAATCAGCTGTTCCGAGCACAAATCCTGCTTGGCAATGTTTACAAATGATGTCGACGTCATACTTTATAAATAGCAACAGAAACAATGGTGGCGCTAGACAATCACAGACACCCGTGCACACAAAGCACAGCCATGTGTAAGTGATGTTAGACTTGCCTGGCGATAGGTTCTTGGCGTTACCCCTCCCCCTCCTAACAGTATAGCGCGGACCCTAGCGTGTCACTAGCAAAGCGGGCCTTACTCTCTGGGGTTAGTGCGTTCACTGAGAATTCACCACTTGGTGTTCCAACGAAAACATAACAACTAGAATCAGCCGCCATAGCAACAAAATACGTATGCATGCGCTCGCTTGATCAAGCATTTATTACAACTTCACACCAGTTGACACACTGAATCTTAAAAATGTAATGAGGCTTCGGCCAGGACAAAGTATACACAACAAGAACTTGGGTTGTCGTACTTACAAATCTAGTCAAAATACAGACAAAAGTGGAGTACAGGAGGAAAACGATATTTCAGCAGATGTGATTGTCACACTTCTAATTATTGTTTTATTTTATCTTTCTGGGTATGCTCTGGGGGATTACAAAGCAGATCTTGTTTATTATATTTATATTTGGAGTTAGGAACACTTCCGAGTTTGTTACAACTGTCAAACTTTAGGGTAACGCTTGCAAAAGTATTTTTTGAAATAATCTGGATATGACTATAATAAAATTTCAGCAAAATCCTTTCGTAATCCCCAAGAATGTTATATTCTGCACAAACTACAAAATAAAATATTGCTCTAGCTAAATTACAGCCAGAGAAATCGCAACACCCAAGACGTAACCGTAGCGTAAGCAAAATGGCTGAAATGAGAAAAACGACATTGAAGATTGAACACCACAGAAACTATTGAAACAGACATACAAGGACAAAACTGTGTTATGAATGAACAGTTTAGTTTATGTATATTGCAAACTACTTAGCCTTTAGCACGCCAGCGGCGAATTTATGCGTCCATCCCTTCTTTCTCTCTGTCAACCAGCATGGGGATACTGCCCCAGCGCTAAACGTGTTTCAATCAATGACCCGATTCTGGTTTGTAATTTGCATGCGAGAATAACAGTATTTTTAACTGTACTTGAGCCAGAACGAGGCTCACTTCCTTCCGTTATCTGGATCTGGATTTGTTACGTTGCAGCATGTATCTATACAGACGTGTCAAGGGATATCTACTGTTGCAGGGACCACTGTTGGTCATCTTCGCAACGGAGATCTCGTCGTGTCTTATGCGCTGAATTTGAGTTGGTTTCCTCGAAGTTTTCTGCTTTTGTTTTTACATCGATACAGTACTTCGGTGCTTCGACAAGCAAGATGGAGGATGGTGAGCCGGTTTGATTTGAAACTTTCGTTTGAGTTGTTTCTTGACAACAATCGTACGTGGAATCTGAACGATTTACTGAGGAAGATCTTCGCAATGAACTGTGTATCGCGGTGAAGTCAAGTGACGGAATTTACGAAAGTGCACATGGATACAAACAGTGGCTGGTCCATTTTCGTGAAATGGCAGGACCAGCAAGCATTACCGATTAAAAATGTAATGAGGCTTCGGCCAGGACAAAGTATAGATCTACACAACAAGAACTTGGGTTGTCGTACTTACAAATCTAGCAGGATTTCTGCGAGCGCTTCATCGGATTATCATTCTGCCCCCGGCAACGGTTACACTTACAGCCACCTGTATCCATCGTTCCCATTGATATCCTATGAATATGGTTCGCTTGTTGCGTTCTGCTGTACGGTTTGTCGTCTGCGTCGCTTCCGTTCAGGTTCTGTCATTGGTTTCCTTTTCATTTTGGACTCAATTTCGTTGAGAAATGATGTGCTAGCTCTTTGCGATACGTCCGGTTCGTCCGCCATTTTTTGCCAGTTGTCATGACAGCAGCCGCCTCGGCGAGCACAGGCGACGAAAACCAGTCTTGATGGCCAATTTTAATCTTCAAATGGTGGAGAGCTCGGACACGACGAAATGCCAATTTACTCGTTTTGATTTAATTATTTAGCATACTTCTGGTGCTTTATTGAGCAAACCGAGCCAGGTGCGTCTTAATTAAGGTACACTAGATTCCCCAAACTCTTCAAATCGGCCCAATTCAGCAGAAAACTCTCCAAGATGGCGGCGTGGAGACTATCTTTGATGACAAAAAAGTGTATGTTTTAAAATATATAATAATAAATTAAGTAGATGTGCAACGCCAAGGCACTGCATACCCCAGCGAAAGACAAACCTCTCTCTCTCTCTCTCTTCCTCTCTCTCTCTCTCTCTCTCTCTCTCTCTCTCTCTCTCTCTCTCTCTCTCTCTCTCTCTCTCTCTCAAACACACACACACACACGAACACGCACACACACACACACACACACACACACACACACACACACACACACACACTCACACACACAAATACACACACACCACACACATACGAGTACAGACTCATGCACGCGTGCGCGCACACACACACACACAGACACACACAGACACACACACACACACACACACACAAATACACACACACACACACACACACACACACACACACACACACACACAAACAGTAACACTAACACATGTGCACAAAATGAACACAAACACACACACTGCGCGAAAGAGAAAGACTTCAGGGAGGCATGACGTCATGATGCATTAATTGACGTCAAAGGCTTTCGACCGTGACGTATTCTTCTTACGCGAGCTTTATCCATAGACTTGGAAACTACGGAATTTCTACCCGTCCAAAACGGCCTTGGGTGGCATTTGCTGAAAAAATGGGGGCGACTATTGCACCCACCGTATTTTTGTTAGTATGGTCCCAATTTTTGGTGAACTTCCATCTCCAACTGTAGCACGTAGCCGGGCACAAAGAATCCTTCTTTATCATGTATTATCCCAGCGAAGCTGGAGGTATCCCGTGAACGCTATACTGTAATCGATTTGAGAAATGTGCACACCGAATAATACATGATAAAGAAGGATTCGTTGTGCCCGGCTACGTGCTACAGTTGGAGATGGAAGTTCACCAAAAATGGGGACCATACTAACAAAAATACGGTGGGTAAAATAGGCGCCCCCATTTTTTCAGCAAACGCCACCCCAGGCCGCTTTGGACGGGTAGAAATTCCGTAGTTTCCAAGTCTATGGATAAAGCTCGCGTAAGAAGAATACGTCACGGTCGAAAGTCTTTGACGTCAATTAATGCATCATGACGTCATGCCTCCCTGTAGTCTTTCTCTCTCGCGCAGTGTGTGTGTTTGTGTTCATTTTGTGCACATGTGTTAGTGTTACTGTGTGTGTGTGTGTGTGTGTGTGTGTGTGTGTGTGTGTGTGTGTGTGTGTGTGTGTGTGTGTGTGTGTGTGTGTGTGTGTGTGTATTTGTGTGTGTGTGCGCACGCGTGCATGAGTCTGTACTCGTATGTGTGTGGTGTGTGTGTATTTGTGTGTGTGTGTCTGTGTGTTTGTGTGTGTGCGTGCGCACGCGTGCATGAGACTGTACTCGTGTGTGTGTAAGTGTGTGTGTGGGCATAAGTGTATGTGTGTGCGTGTATGTGTGTTTGTTTGTAAAGGTGTGCATGTCCGTCTGTCCATATGTGCGTATGGGTGTGTGTTTTGTGTGTATGAAGTTTTTTGTTAGAGAGTGAGTGAGTGCGTGTGAGTGAGTGTGTGTGTGTGTGTGTGTGACTTGGTGTGTGTGTGTGTGTGTGTGTGTGTTTGAGAGAGAGAGAGAGAGAGTGTGTGTGTGTGTGTGTGAATGTGTGTGTGCATGAGTTTGTGTGTATGTTTGTGTGTGTATGAGTGTGTATATGTGTTTGTTTGTAAAGGTGTGTGTGTCCGACTGTCTATGTGCGTATTTGTTTGTTTGTTTGCTCAACGCCCAGCCGACCACGAAGGGCCATAGTCAGGGCGGTGCTGCTTTGACATATAACGTGCGCCACACACAAGACAGAAGTCGCAGCACAGGCTTCATGTCTCCCCCAGTCACATTATTCTGACACCGGACCAACCAGTCCTAGCACTAACCCCATAATGCCAGACGCCAGGCGGAGCAGCCACTAGATTGCCAATTTTAAAGTCTTAGGTATGACCCGGCCGGGGTTCGAACCCACGACCTCCCGATAACGGGGCGGACGCCTTACCACTAGGCCAACCGTGCCGGTCTGTGTGCGTATAAGTGTGTGTTATGTGTGTATGAGATTTGTGTCAGTCAATGTGTGTGTGTGTGTGTGTGTGTGTGTGTGTGTGTGTGTGCGTGCGTATGTACAGTGTGTGTGTGTGTGTGGGTGTTTGTTTGTTTGTTTGCTTAACGCCCAGCCGACCACGAAGGGCCATATCAGGGCGGTGCTGCTTTGACATATAACGTGCGCCACACACAAGACAGAAGTCGCAGCACAGGCTTCATGTCTCACCCAGTCACATTATTCTGACACCGGACCAACCGGAGTGTGTGTGTGTGTGTGTGTGAATGTGTGTGTGCATGAGTTTGTGTGTATGTTTGTGTGTGTATGAGTGTGTATATGTGTTTGTTTGTAAAGGTGTGTGTGTCCGTCTGTCTATGTGCGTATTTGTTTGTTTGTTTCCATAATTATCAGGGCGGTGCTGCTTTGAGATATAACGTGCGCCACACAAAAGGCAGAAGTCGCAGCACAGGCTTCATGTCTCACCCAGTCACATTATTCTGACACCGGACCAACCAGTCCTAGCATGCACTAACCCCACAATGCCAGCCGCCAGGCGGAGCACCCACTAGATTGCCAATTTTAAAGTCTTAGGTATGACCCGGCCTGGGTTCTAACCCACGACCTCCCGATCATGGGGCGGACGCCTTACCACTAGGCCAACCGTGTATGTGCGTATGAGTGTGTGTATTGTGTGTATGAGATTTGTGTGAGTCAATGTGTGTGTGTGTGTGTGTGTGTGTGTGTGTGTGTGTGTGTGTGTGTGGGTGTGTGCGTGCGTACATGCGTGCGTATGTACATGTGTGTGTGTGTGTGTGTGTGTGTGTTTGTGTGGGTGTGTGTCTGTTTGTATAAGAGATAAAGAGAGAAAGAGAGAGAGAGAGAGTGAGAGTGTGTGTGGGTTGGTTTGTGTTTGTGCGTGTGCGTAAGTGTATGTGTGTGTGTGTATGTGTGTTTGTTTGTAAAGGTGTGTATGTCCGTCTGTCTATATGTGCGTATGGGGGTGTGTTTTGTGTGTACAGTGAAGTGTGTGTGAGAGAGTGAGTGAGTGCGTGTGAGTGAGTGTGTATGTGTGTACGTGTGGTGTGTGTGTGTGTGTGTGTGTGTGTGTGTGTGTGTGTTCGTGTGTGTGTGTGTTTGAGAGAGAGAGAGAGAGAGAGAGAGAGAGAGAGAGAGAGAGAGAGAGAGAGAGAGAGGTTTGTCTTTCGCTGGGGTATGCAGTGCCTTGGCGTTGCACATCTACTTAATTCGGTATGCACATTTCTCAAGTCGATTACAGTATAGCGTTCACGGGATACCTCCAGCTTCGCTGGGATTAAGTAGATGTGCAACGCCAAGGCACTGCATACCCCAGCGAAAGACAAACCTCTCTCTCTCTCTCTCTTTCTCTCTCTCAAACACACGAACACACACACACACACACACACACACACACACACACACACACACACACACACACATACCCTAATTACACACGTACACACATACACACTCACTCACACGCACTCACTCTCTCACACACACTTCATACACACAAAACACACCCCCATACGCACATATAGACAGACGGACATACACACCTTTACAAACACACATACATACACACATACACTTATGCCCACACACACACTTACACACACACGAGTACAGACTCATGCACGCGTGCGCGCACACACACACACACACACACACACACACACAAATAAACACACACACACACACACACACACACACACACACACACACACACACACACACACACACAAACAAACAGTAACAGTAACACTAACACATGTGCACAAAATGAACACAAACACACACACTGCGCGAGAGAGAAAGACTACAGGGAGGCATGACGTCATGATGCATTAATTGACGTCAAAGACTTTCGACCGTGACGTATTCTTCTTACGCGAGCTTTATCCATAGACTTGGAAACTACGGAATTTCTACCCGTCCAAAGCGGCCTTGGGTGGCGTTTGCTGAAAAAATGGGGGCGACTATTGCACCCACCGTATTTTTGTTATGTTCACGCGCCCTGACAGGCGTTGTTGCTGACCTCTCCTGGTGTTTGCTGTTTTTGTGCTGTTTTCCGTCATTGTTCAGTCTTCGTCTTTGTCTGAGAAGTCCGTGAAGATGTGGCCACCGTTCTGGCATACTTTTTGTGGAATGTTTCCACAGGATGCCAGAGTTATTGGCTTTCTTGTGTTTCTCCATACCCTGACTCTACTATCTACAGTGGGCCTGCCATTGTTGCTTGGCAGGCGGGATGACCGAGTGTTCACAACACCGCAGCGTGATCAACAACTCACAACATCTTCTGTAAACAGCGATGGCTGGTTTGGTGCAAGTGCACTAGGCCATAACAAAGGACACACCCCTTATCCAGTGCAGTACAGCCGTACTGATCTTTTGTCTATGGCAAGTTGTTCAGTGCAGGTTCCTTCCCCTACCCTCACCTCTACGCTGAAGCAACTTGGTATTGCCAGGAATCTTCCGAAGAGGCCACGACGTTCCAGGAGACGGGGGAGGAACGAAAGACGTTCTGTTCAGTGTTCTGGGTCTCGGGTGCTGCGATCCAATTTCGCTCCGGCGCTGCCTTCTGACGTCGCTCCGGCTCTGCCTTCTGACGTCGCCCCGGCGCTGCCTTCTGACGTCGCCCCGGCGCTGCCTTCTGACGTCGCCCCGGCGCTGCCTTCTGACGTCGCTCCGGCGCAGCCGTCTGATGTCGCTTCGGCGCAGCCTTCTGACGTCGCTCCGGCGCTGCCTTCTGACGTCGCCCCGGCGCTGCCCTCTGACGTCGCTCCGGCGCAGCCGTCTGATGTCGCTTCGGCGCAGCCTTCTGACGTCGCTCCGGCGCTGCCTTCTGACGTCGCTCCGGCGCTACCTTCTGACGTCGCCCCGGCGCTGCCTTCTGACGTCGCTCCGGCGCAGCCGTCTGATATCGCTTCGGCGCAGCCTTCTGACGTCGCTCCGGCGCTGCCTTCTGACGTCGCTCCGGCGCTGCCTTCCGACGTCGCTCCGGCGCTGCCTTTTGACGCTTTGTCGCCGTCATCTAACGGCAATGACTCTGACACGGACCATCCTCCGACAGCTACGTCCCCTCTCCACTCTGGACTGGACGATGCTTATAGTGCATCTCTACCCCAAATTGTTGCGTGTCAGGAACGCTCACTGAATGACTCGTGTACTAGTAATGTGACCTGCTCAAAGAACCTTCGCCTGTGTCATCTGAACTCGCAGTCCGCTGTGAAATCAGGCAAACCAGAAGCAATCTGTGACTTTATTCTGGAACAAAACCTAGATGTGATGTTTCTGACAGAAACTTGGCTAAGTGATACTGGCCATGAAGCCACATGCCAACTCTTGACTCCACCTGGCTATTGTTTAAAGTCATGCCCCCGATCCTCTAGAGGTGGTGGGATTGCTGTTGTTTTCAGGAAGTCGTTGGAACCTTTTGTTACTTTCAGAACATCCGCTCCTTATGAACACACTACCTTTGAAGTTGTAGAGATGGTGATTACCTGCTCTGGCACTAGCACTTGTGTGATCTGTATATACCGCCCTCCCCCCAATGCAAAGAACAAGTTCACATTCCCCATGTTTCTCACAGAAGCTGAAGAAATGCTTGAACATCACAACACTCACACCTCAAACATCGTCCTCATCGGCGACTTCAACATACAATTCGACCAGCCACAGAACACCGACACAAGACAGACGATGGACCTTCTTGACTGTCACGACCTCAAACAGCATGTAGACGCTCCCACACGCAAAACACACATCATTGACTGGATTGTCACCCATGAGTCCACTGACCTGGTGTACGACATCCTGCTGAATGACTACCTCAGATCCGATCACTCTGCAGTTTTGTTCTCTCTTAAAATGGCCAAACCATCCAAACAGAAAAAGCGCGTAGTCCGCCGTAACCTCAAAGAAGTTAACACTGACACATTTCGCGCAGAAGCAGCCCGCCGACTGCTTGATCCTCCGGTATCCTCAGACCCTGTACGTCATTACGACTCCACTCTCAGCACACTTCTTGATGAACATGCGCCCGCAAAAACCAAACTCATCGTAGATAGGCCTTCTGCACCCTGGATCACAGCTGAAGTTAAGTATGCAAAACAGTTGCGTCGCCGAGCAGAGAGGAAGTCGCGAACCTCAAAGCTGGTAGTTGACAGACAGATTTACAACAAGCAAAAGGAACATGTTCAGACACTCATCGCAGACGCCAAAACATCGCACTACAGCACCAAAATCTGTGAAACAACCTCTGCCAAAACACTCTTCTCCACAATGAATGACCTTCTTGGCTGCTCTTCTGCTTCTCCCTTGCCCAACAACATCGACCCCTCCAAACTGTCGCAAGCTTTCTCTGATTACTTCCATAACAAGATCCAAACCATCCGTGACAAACTAGACAAAATCCCACACCAAAACTCTGAAACTCCTCCTGCATTTACAGGCACTCCCTTCACACACTTTCAGCCTCTCACTCTCACTGACCTGGAGAAAGTCCTCAAAGAAATGACCTTGAAAACCTGTGACCTTGACCCTCTTCCCACACAACTCTACTCTGACTGTCTTCCTGAACTCCTCCCTTCTATTCTCAAAATCATCAACACTTCTCTGCAAACAGGCACTGTCCCCAACTCCTTTAAGACTGCTATTGTCAAACCTCTACTGAAGAAACCATCGCTTGACCCAAACACCCTCAGCAACTACCGCCCTGTCTCAAATCTTTCCTTCATCTCCAAACTCCTTGAAAGAGTCGTCCTGAAACAACTCAACTCTCACCTTCTTTGCAACAATCTTCTCTCTCCGCTTCAATCTGCCTATCGTCCTCACCACTCCACCGAAACTGCCCTTCTCAAAATCACTAATGATCTCCTCCTTGCCACTGACCAAGCTGAAATCTCTGCCGTCGCTCTACTTGATCTATCAGCGGCCTTTGACACAGTCGACCACAACATCCTCCTTCAACGCCTTCAGCACACCTTTGGTATCCATAGCACAGCTCTTTCTTGGTTCTCTTCTTATCTTACCGACCGCTACCAGACTGTTTCGATTGACAAACTGAACTCTGACCCCATCAGACTTGAGTGCGGAGTCCCTCAGGGCTCAGTCCTTGGGCCTGTACTATTTACTCTCTACACTCAACCTCTTGACCACATCCTTGACCGACACAACGTTTTCCACCACTCTTTTGCCGACGACTCTCAACTTCACAACAGCTCTTCCCCTGACCAGTCTGAATCTCTTCTTTCCTCTATCTCTGACACTATCACTGACGTGCAGAATTGGATGACAGAAAACAAACTTCAGCTCAATAGCAACAAAACTGAAGCTATCCTAATAGGCACTACATCCAAACTCTCCAAAGCCACCTCCGACTCTCTTCAACTCTCTGACTCTTCTGTCCCTCTGTCTTCTGCTGTCAAAAACCTCGGAGTCACTCTAGACAACACCCTTTCCATGAAACAACACATCTCTTCTGTCTCTCGCACCTGCTACTTCCAACTCCGCCGCATCGCCACTATCCGCAAGTACCTCACCACAGATGCTACCGCCAAACTGGTCACTTCCACCATTCTCTCACGTCTTGACTATTGTAACTCTCTCTTGGCGGGTCTTCCCTCTTCTTCTATCTCTCGTCTCCAACGCATTCAAAATAGCTCTGCCCGTCTTGTCTTACGAAAGAAAAAGAGAGATCACATCACCCCCCTCCTAAATCAGCTCCACTGGTTGCCCGTTCCTGCCCGTATCACCTACAAAATCAACACTCTCACCTACAAATGCCTCCATGGTCTCGCCCCTGCCTATCTCTCCGACTCTCTCTCTCTCTATGTCCCTTCACGAGCACTCAGATCATCTGCTGACTCCCTCAAGCTCAACATCCCCCACACCAAACTCAAAACAGCAGGTCAACGCTCATTTTCTTTCCAAGCACCTAGCCAATGGAACACACTACCTCTCCCCCTCCGTCAACAACAGTCCCTCGAATCATTCAAATCTGCACTCAAGACATTCCTTTTTTCCAAATAATCCATGCATTCTACACTGCCCACCCCATCCCACCCTGAATAACTGTACATATTTTAATGGTTGATGGTGTGTGTGTGCTAGTGACTTTAAGTCTCCGTGTGTGTGAATGAGTGTATGTGCGCCTTGAGTCGCCTGTTGGTGAGATATGTGCGCGTTATAAATATTCGTATTATTATTATTATTATGGTCCCAATTTTTGGTGAACTTCCATCTCCAACTGTAGCACGTAGCCGGGCACAAAGAATCCTTCTTTATCATGTATTATTCGGTATGCACATTTCTCAAGTCGATTACAGTATAGCGTTCACGGGATACCTCCAGCTTCGCTGGGATAAAAGCAGCCACGAAAAAGCAAAAGAAATCAAAGTATTTTCACCCTGTCACACACTTAACCTCACCGAAGGTTATCCCATATATACATACCGGCCCCTATCACACAATTTACATGTCAAGTTTACTTGAGATTTGTGTAACCACACAAACACATACACACACGGACTAATACTGAAACTAGCTGAATTATTTTCTTTCTTTCTTTATTTATTTTCAGATTTTTCATTTAAAATTAATTTATTTCATCACACTTGCTATGTATTTGCTTGTTTCTTTTCTGTTTTGTGCGTGTGTGTGTGTGTATACATTTTCAGATTTCCTTAACCTAGCACTGTTTGCAGGTGATCTTTATGCTTTTGACTAACTCTTTACATTTAGTCAAGTTATGACTAAATGTTTTACATCGAGGGGGGAATCGAGACGAGGGTCGTGGTGTATGTGCGTGTGTGTGTGTGTGTGTGTGTGTGTGTGAGCATGCAAAACCCACCAACCAGGTTTATGTATATGTTTCACACAGTACCAACTGGGGCAATTTGACAAGTGGGTTCCAAATTTTGAAACCCAGTTGTTTAAACGTCTTTTTTGACGGAAAGAATGTCATAACCATGTTCAAAATGACATTCTTTCCGTAAAAAAAAAAAATAAAACTTTTTTTTTTAACGGAAAGAATGCCATATTCAAGATGATGACACTCTTTCCGTCAAAATTCCGTCCCCTATAGGCTACGAAATAGGTCAAATTTTATGCCTTTTTTAGTGTCAAATTCGTCCATGCCGGAGCGGATACTGCAGTCAGTGCGGTTGTAGTGCAAGCGCACTACAAAGACACTGCGCGCAGTGCCGTTGTAGTCCAAGTGCACTATCGGCTAGGAACCCACTTTGGGGGTTTTGCGTGTATGTGTGCGTGTGTGTGTGTAGAGCGATTCAGACTAAACTTCTGGATCGATCTTTATGAAATTTGACATGAGAGTTCCTGGGTATGAAATCCCCGAACTTATTATTTTTCATTTTTTTGGATAAATGTCTTTGATGACGTCATATCCGGCTTTTTGTGAAAGTTGAGGCGGCACTGTCACGCCCTCATTTTTCAACCAAATTAGTTGAAATTTTGGTCAAGTAATCTTCGACGAAGCCCGGACTTCGGTATTGCATTTCAGCTTGGTGGCTTAAAAATTATTTGATGACTTTGGTCATTAAAAATCTGAAAATTGTAAATAAAAATTAAAATTTATAAAACGATCCCAATTTACGTTCATCTTATTTTCCATCATTGTCTGATTCCAAAAACATATAAATATGTTATATTTGGATTAAAAACAAGCTCTGAAAATTAAATATATAAAAATTATTATCAAAATTTCTTTTTCGAAATCAATTTAAAAACACTTTCATCTTATTCCTTGTCGGTTCCTGATTCCAAAAACATATAGATATGATATGTTTGGATTAAAAACACGCTCAGAAAGTTAAAACAAAGAGAGGTACAGAAACGCGTGCTATCCTTCTTAGCGCAACTACTACCCCGCTCTTCTTGTCAATTTCACTGCCTTTGCCATGAGCGGTGGACTGACGATGCTACGAGTATACGGTCTTGCTGAAAAATGGCATTGCGTTCAGTTTCATTCTGTGAGTTCGACAGCTACTTGACTAAATGTGGTATTTTTGCCTTACGCGACTTGTTATTATTCTCTTTATTTATATAGCGCCTTATCCGAAGTTCAAAGCGCCTTTTCACTGCCTTTTGCACTCGCGGCGGACTACGGTCATTGTGAACAAATGCAGAGCGTTCAGTTTCATTCTGTGAGTTCCACAGCTTGACTAAATGTAGTAATTTCGCCTTACGCGACTTGTTTTATGTTAAAATATTTAGTCAAAACTTGACTAAATATAACAAGTCGCGTAAGGCGAAAATACAATAATTATTTAGTCAAGTAGCTGTCGAACTCACAGAATGAAACTGAACGCAATGCCATTTTACTCGTAGCATCGTCAGGCCACCGCTCATGGCAAAGGCAGTGAAATTGACAAGAAGAGCGGGGTAGTAGTTGCGCTAAGAAGGATAGCACGCTTTTCTGTACCTCTCTTTGTTTTAACTTTCTGAGCGTGTTTTTAATCCAAACATATCATATCTATATGTTTTTGGAATCAGGAACCGACAAGGAATAAGATGAAAGTGTTTTTAAATTGATTTGGACAATTTAATTTTGATAATAATTTTTATATATTTAATTTTCAGAGCTTGTTTTTAATCCGAATATAACATATTTATATGTTTTTGGAATCAGAAAATTATGGAGAATAAGATAAACGTAAATTTGGATCGTTTGATAAATTTTTATTTTTTTTTACAATTTTCCGATTTTTAATGACCAAAGTCATTAATTAATTTTTAAGCCACCACGCTGAAATGCAATACCGAAGTCCGGGCTTTGTCGAACATTACTTGACCAAAATTTCAACCAATTTGGTTGAAAAATGAGGGCGTGACAGTGCCGCCTCAACTTTCACGAAAAGCCGGATATGACGTCATCAAAGACATTTATCAAAAAAATGAAAAAAACGTTCGGGGATTTTATACCCAGGAACTCTCATGTCAAATTTCATAAAGATCGGTCCAGTAGTTTTGTCTGAATCGCTCTACACACACACACACACACACACACACACACACGCACACACGCACATACACCACGACCCTCGTTTCGATTCCCCCTCGATGTTAAAATATTTAGTCAAAACTTGACTAAATATAAAAGCTCAAATGAAAATAACAAAAAATATACCAAGTTATTCGATTTGCTAGTGTGTAAGTGTTTGTGTGTGTGTGTGTGTGTGTGTGTGTGGGTGTGTGTGTGTGTGTGTGTGTGTGTGTGTGCATGTGTGTGTGTGTGTATGTGTGTTCAGTGTGTGTGTGTGTGTGTGTGTCTCTCTCTCTCTCTCTCTCTCTCTCTCTCTTTCTCTCTCTCTCGTTCTCTCTTTAAAACAGTTATTCTTACCATTCTAGCAATCGTTTACATCCCATTTTTGTACATCAAAAACAAAATGAGTTTGATGTCAGTGAAAGTGATAGCATTGTGTTGACGGTAGTAGGTGACTAAATCTTCCATTTGTCTGTGTGTCCGTGTTCAGACCCCCCGCAATCCAGTGCAGCAATAGAACCACCCCAGACAGAACCACTGAAGCAAGGCGACATCATCACGTGCACAGTTTCTGGAGGCAAACCACGCGTGACGAACGTCACATTTCACTGTCAGCACCCTGACCATGCAGACCGAGAGGATGACGTCAGTGATGACGGACTCACAGTCAGCAGTTCCATCACGGTGAACACCTCTCAGGCCGCAGAGGTCAACATGACCTGCAACTGTTCTGCTCACTGGGATCCGGACCCCGAGCTTTATGACAACATTACGAATGCAGAGTTTATGTTGAAATGTATGTTATTCTACTTGCTTTTGTTGCACATCACTGTGTCTCTTGTTGGACATCCTGGCTGCACGCCTTTGTAACTGCTGTTCGTGTGGTTTTTTTTGTGTGCTTTTTTTTTTTGGGGGGGGGGGGGCATTATTTGTGTGTGTGTTGACATTGTTCTCGTCGCGCTGTCTGTTTCCTGTGCATTTTTGTGTTTCAATTACCAATCCACAAAGACGCAAGGACGCTCTGACAGACTGGCACGTTTCTCGTCCCCCCCCCCCCCCCCCCTAATGTATGCCACTATATTGAAGGAGCGTTAATGCAGTCGCCAGTGTTAAATCATGAGTGTTTATTGTCTGCAGAGAGGTATGCCAATGGATCTGTGTCTTTCCTCATAGCGAATGCAATCTAGTCATGACTGGCCTAGGGAATTTGCATACAAAGTCTCCTATCTAAAGTGATGGTAAGATGAAGCCGCAAATCGTGTTAATCTCCTCCTTGGATGTGATTACGTAACTAGCAGCCGTTGTATGAAACAATTGAAGCTCGCAAATTGTCCACATTCCAATTGTAGTTATGCTGGTTAGCCTACGTCAGATTTGATGTCATGGTTACCACGCTACTAATTGTGTAGCATATGATCTGTACAAGTTGCTTAATTAATGGTGTATCATTTCGTCTCTCCATTCGTTCGTTCGTGCGTTTGCCAGTAACTGTTCATTGCTGATAAGTAAAGCCGGTGATTTGAAACTAAAATCGAATAGTAACACTAGCTCATTCGAGTTATTGTTCATTTTGCCGGTCGGTATTCTTCACGCAGATCTGCCATTACAATCTGATGTAGTGTTGCATTCTCAAAGCAAATAGCTGAGTTCGACGTTTACGTCGTTATTCAGAGTGGCCGACGCGGTTTGATAGAGGACAATATTTCGGAGTTTGATTTAAACAACACACTAGCCATACATAATGCATATGTTTTATGATTGTACCTGTATTTCTTTTCCAGGCAGAGCCACCGTGACGAACTTTACAGTGAACGGTAGCACCAGCAAAACAGTTGCAGAATCCCAGAAGGTGATGTTTTGGTGTCAAGGGGCTGGCCGGCCGTCTCCGACCCTGATACTCCGCAAGCGTGGCAACGACACTGCTATAAGAAGTGATTCACCTCCCGAGGAAAGATTACTGCATTATATTGGCAGCGCACGATGCGAGGACCTGGGAAATTACACATGTGAAGCCAACGACAACTTCCCCGATCCCCAAGGCAAAACGGTGCAACTCTTTGTGAAGTGTAAGAAGTAGAAGAAGTCATATTTTAGTAGTAGTAGTTGTATTAGTGGTGGTAGTAGTAGTAGTCGTAGTAGTAGTAGCAGCAGCAGTAGTAGTAGTAGTAGTAGTTTGTTTGTTTGTTTGCTTAACGCCCAGCCGACCACGAAGGGCCATATCAGGGCGGTGCTGCTTTGACATTTAACGTGCGCCACACACAAGACAGAAGTCGCAGCACAGGCTTCATGTCTCACCCAGTCACATTATTCTGACACCGGACCAACCAGTCCTAGCACTAACCCCATAATGCCAGACGCCAGGCGGAGCAGCCACTAGATTGCCAATTTTAAAGTCTTAGGTATGACCCGGCCGGGGTTCGAACCCACGACCTCCCGATCACGGGGCGGACGCCTTACCACCAGGCCAACCGTGCCGGTTAGTAGTAGTAGTAGTAGTAGAAGTAGTGGTAGTAGTAGTAGTAGTAGTAGTAGTAGTAATAGCAGTAGCAGCAGTAGCAGTAGTAGTAGCAGCAGTAGCAGTAGTAGTGGTAGTGGTAATAGTAGCATCAGCAGCATCAGTAGTAGTAGTAGTAGAAGTATAGTAGACAGCCATACTAGACAGGAATACTGTCCTGATAAAAGGATATCCAATAAGTAATTTCTTGTCAGTGTATAGCATACTTTCCAACCACACATTCTATTTCTAAAGTATACATTGTGTTTTATCTATAAAGGTTCTACGAGACCAGCCGATGATTCTGTCGATATTGCGAACATTTACAACTTGACGCGAGCAGGGCGGACCTTTACTGTCATTGGATACCCAACACCTGAAATAGCAGTGGTCTTTTGTGGAAACAACGCCACCAGTGACTGTCAGCCTGCCGCGGAGAGCGCGTTCAACAAGAGCTGCACAAGGAACCAATCCGCGGAACACCTTGTGGACTGTACAATCACCCCTGTCAACATGACAGAGGACAAAACTGGTCTCTACAACATGACTATGAAAAACACGATGGGAAATGTTACTGTGACGTTTCAAATTCTACATGCAGGTAAAGTTTGCACATCATTTTTGTCATTTTCTTGTCTGGTTTATATCCAAGCAACTGCCTTGCTATTCTTGTGATTGAGATGATGTGGATGAATTCATGTCATTCTTGTATAGGCAGAAAATGACATTAGATATTTCGTCATAACAAAATATAATTCGCTATTCTTGTGCATTGTTTTACCTGATGACGCTCTTTAAATACAATTTCGAAACGATAATGTTATACTCTTCAGAAAACGTTGATGCCCTAGTCTTTTTTTGGACTTCGATCTCATGTCTATGTATGTGTGTTTTCTCTATCTTTATTTTTGTTAAAGATTCATACACATATATATGTTAAAGGAAAAGTCCAAGGTTTTTAAATATCCCCAAAACCTTGAAAATCGAATGCCAAAATGTTACAAACATCTCTGGAAACATATTTTAAAAATTGAAAACAAATTGTTGTTGTTGTAGTTGTCAAGTTGAAGATTTAGTGTTGCGGGGCTAACCAAGACAAGTGCCTGGGGTCAAGTAGCGGTCACGTGGTTTTCGGTGCACTGTGACGTCGGTGCACTGTGACGTCACAAGTTATTGTGTTGATTCTACCACTAGTACCAGCTTGATTTTCACACAGAAAAGTCACCACTGTATGCCCGAAAAGAATGCCTCGGTGGAGAGCAGCCGCAAACTGCAACAACTCGTCAATGTCCCCAGGCATTTCATAGCACACTTTCCCTCATAAAACTCTGAGTCTCTTGTGGAAATGGAAGAGATGTGTGCAGCACAAGCGTGCAGATTTCAAAGTGTCGGGCACTTTCTGGACACAGATTTCGCCATTTTTCTGCAGCACAAAAGTTGACTTTTCATTCCTGAAACAAATGTTTTGACCACTGGCAGTGTCTTCCCTTCATAAAAGTCCGGAGAGGGCAGTATTACGCGAGTCTGGTACAGTCGACGAGCCCTCGAAACTCCGAGGCGACATACGAACAGCGGATTATCTCACAAGAAGGAATGCGTTGAAGGTCAGAGTACATGCTTTTATTTTCATGTATACACGTAAACATTGTTTTGCTGCGCAGCGAATACGAATTGGTGCAGAACAGTGTGTCTGGGTCTAGCTGATATTCGCTGGAGTACAGATGCGCCACAGGCTAGATCTACAGAGTTACAGAACGGTCTGAGCTGAGCTAAGAGTAAGAGTAACAAGTCGCGTAAGGCGAAAATATAAATTTAGTCAAGTAGCTGTCGAACTCACAGAATGAAACTGAACGCAATGCAATTTTGGCCAAGCAATCTTCGACGAAGGCCGGACTTCGGTATTGCATTTCAGCTTGGTGGCTTAAAAATTAATTTATGACTTTGGTCATTACAAATCTGAAAATTGTAAAAAAAACACCTTTTTTTTATAAAACGATCCAAATTTACGTTCATTTTATTCTTCATCATTTTCTGATTCCAAAAACATATAAATATGTTATATTTGGATTAAAAACAAGCTCTGAAAATTAAAAATATATACAAATTATTATCAAAATTAAATTTTCGAAATCAATTTAAAAACACTTTCATCTTATTCCTTGTCGGTTCCTGATTCCAAAAACATATAGATATGATATGTTTGAATTAAAAAACACGCTCAGAAAGTTAAAGCGAAGAGAGGTACAGAAAAGCGTGCTATCCTTCTCAACGCAACTACAAAACCGCTCTTCTTGTCAATTTCACTGCCTTTGCCACGAGCGGAGGACTGACGATGCTACGAGTATACGGTCTTGCTGAAAAAATGCATTGCGTTCAGTTTCATTCTGTGAGTTCGACAGCTTGACTAAATGTTGTATTTTCGCCTTACGCGACTTGTTTTTGACTCACATGCGAAGCAAAAGTGAGTCTATGTACTCACCCGAGTCGTCCGTCCGTCCGTCCGGAAAACTTTAACGTTGGATATTTCTTGGACACTATTCAGTCTATCAGTACCAAATTTGGCAAGATGGTGTATGATGACAAGGCCCCCAAAAACATACATAGCATCTTGACCTTGCTTCAAGGTCAAGGTCGCAGGGGCCATAAATGTTGCCTAAAAAACAGCTATTTTTCATATTTTTCCCATTTTCTCTGAAGTTTTTGAGATTCAATACCTCACCTATATATGATATATAGGGCAAAGTAAGCCCCATCTTTTGATACCAGTTTGGTTTACCTTGCTTCAAGGTCAAGGTCACAGGAGCTCTTCAAAGTTGGATTGTATACATATTTTGAAGTGACCTTGACCCTGAACTATGGAAGATAACTGTTTCAAACTTAAAAATTATGTGGGGCACATGTTATGCTTTCATCATGAGACACATTCGGTCATATATGATCAAGGTCAAGGTCACTTTGACCCTTATGAAATGTGACCAAAATAAGGTAGTGAACCACTAAAAGTGACCATATCTCATGGTAGAAAGAGCCAATAAGCACCATTGTACTTCCTATGTCTTGAATTAACAGCTTTGTGTTGCATGACCTTGGATGACCTTGACCTTGGGTCAAGGTCACATGTATTTTGGTAGGAAAAATGTGTAAAGCATGTGAGTCGTATGGGCTTTGCCCTTCTTGTTTCATAATCTTGGTCACACAACCTGCCGAAATTTCATATTCCGCAGCTACTTCCTTTCTTTGCAGCCAGTTTCCAGCTTCTGAATAAGCTCGATTTTTTATATTTAGTCAAGTTTTGACTAAATATTTTAACATCGAGGGGGAATCGAAACGAGGGTCGTGGTGTATGTGCGTGCGTGTGTGTGTGTGTGTGTGTGCGTGTGTGTGTGTGTGTGTCTGTGTGTGTGTGTAGAGCGATTCAGACTAAACTACTGGACCGATCTTTATGAAATTTGACATGAGAGTTCCTGGGTATGAAATCCCCGAACGTTTTTTTCATTTTTTTGATAAATGTCTTTGATGACGTCATATCCGGCTTTTCGTGAAAGTTGAGGCGGCACTGTCACGCCCTCATTTTTCAACCAAATTGGTTGAAATTTTGGTCAAGTAATCTTCGACAAAGCCCGGACTTCGGTATTGCATTTCAGCTTGGTGGCTTAAAAATTAATTAATGACTTTGGTCATTAAAAATCTGAAAATTGTAAAAAAAAATAAAAATTTATAAAACGATCCAAATTTACGTTTATCTTATTTTCCATCATTTGCTGATTCCAAAAACATATAAATATGTTATATTCGGATTAAAAACAAGCTCTGAAAATTAAATATATAAAAATTATTATCAAAATTAAATTGTCCAAATCAAGTTAAAAACACTTTCATCTTATTCCTTGTCGGTTCCTGATTCCAAAAACATATAGATATGATATGTTTGGATTAAAAACACGCTCAGAAAGTTAAAACAAAGAGAGGTACAGAAAAGCGTGCTATCCTTCTTAGCGCAACTACTACCCCGCTCTTCTTGTCAATTTCACTGCCTTTGCCATGAGCGGTGGACTGACGATTCTACGAGTATACGGTCTTGCTGAAAAATGGCATTGCGTTCAGTTTCAATCTGTGAGTTCGACAGCTACTTGACTAAATATTGTATTTTCGCCTTACGCGACTTGTTTATCTTTTAATTGTCACACTCACCCTTTCCACATTTAGTCAAGTTTTGACTAAATGTTTTAACATAGAGGGGGGAATCGAGACGAGGGTCATGGTGTATGCGTGTGTGTGTGTGTGTGTGTGTGTGTGTGTGTGTGTGTGTGTGTGTGTGTGTGTGTGTGTGTGTGTGTGTGTGTGTGTGTGTGTGTAGAGCGATTCATACTAAACTACTGAACCGATCTGTATGAAATTTTACATGAGAGTTCCTGGGTATGATATCCCCAGATTTTTTTTTTCATTTTTTTGATAAATTTCTTTGATGACGTCATATCCGGCCTTTTTGTGAAAGTTGAGGCGGCGCTGTCACGCTCTCATTTTTCAACCAAATTGGTTGAAATTTTGGTCAAGTAATCTTTGACAAAGCCCGGAATTTGGTATTGCATTTCAGTTTGGAGGCTTAAAATTTAATTAATGAGTTTGCTCATTAAAGTTGTCATTAAAATCGATTTTTCGCAAATTTAAAATTTAAAATTGATTGCATCGTATTCTTTATCACATTCTGAATCTAAAAATATATGCATATGTCATGTTTACTCTTAAAATGTGATCACAATTAACGAAAATAGATTAATTAGTATTACGATTAAAATTTAAGAAATCGATCCAAAAATGATTTCATCTTATTCTTTATCATGTCCTGATTCCAAAAACATATAGATATGATAGGTTGTATTCAAAACAAGCTCAGAAAGTTAACAAGAATACAGAAAAGCGCGCTTTTCTTCTTAGCACAATGCGTCACCGCGCTAATCTGGCGTGTCAATATCACTATACGTTTTGCACGTGGAAGGTGAGCGATTTCCTTCACGCGGGGATTGAAAAAGCTGTACTGTCTTGGTGAAAAAATACAGTGCGTTCAGTTTCATCCCGTGAGTTCGACAGCTTTACTAAATGTAGTAATTTCGCCTTACGCGACTTGTTGTTTTTATTGGGGATAGGCAAGCTCTTGAATTGTGCAAGCCTTGAGAAACTTTCCAGTCTGATATACTAGAAAAAAAGCGTGATCCTAACAATAACATGTTAATAAGATGAATACTGGATTAAATATGTGTAGGAGCTACTTCGGCAGACCCATATGGCTAGTATCAAAATCCAGGGAAGGTGAGTTCATTGATTTATGTTTTTCGCACCTTTTCTGTGTTTGATGTCAGCCGTGATTACCCAATGAGAACTTCAAAACATGTTGCTGACTTGCGAAAACCCAACCATGAAATCTGATGTAGTTGTGTAGCCCATCTAGAGGATATAACATCTAAGTTCGTGATAGCATAGCAATTTTGTGTACCTGACTAAATCTCTGCACATCACAGTGTTCTTTCTTTCTTTCTTTATTTGGTGTTTAACGTCGTTTTCAACCATTCAAGGTTATATCGCGACGGGGAAAGGGGGGAGATGGGATAGGGGAAAGGGGGGAGATGGGATAGAGCCACTTGTTGATTGTTTCTTGTTCACAAAAGCACTAATCAAAAAATTGCTCCAGGGGATTGCAACGTAGTACAATATATGACTTTACTGGGAGAATGCAAGTTTCCAGTACAAAGGACTTAACATTTCTTACATACTGCTTGACTAAAATCTTTACAAACATTGACTATATTCTATACAAGAAACACTTAACAAGGGTAAAAGGAGAAACAGAATCCGTCAGTCGCCTCTTACGACATGCTGGGTAGCATCGGGTAAATTCTTTCTCGTCCCAACCAATATGGGACTCCCCCTAACCCGCGGGGAGCACATCACAGTGAAGTCTTACTTCATGATCAGATGACTCAATACCCCCCCCCCCCCCTTCGACTAAACAACGAAGAGCAGGCAATACACACTCACATAACTACCAACTCCACAATGTCATTGCAGAATCAAGCAATCAATCAAGAGAATGGAAGGATTCACCAGTACTCCGCCACTCGGTTGGATAGCCATCACTAGGCACAACAAAATCCATTATTGAGGGTTTCTTGGACGTTTCTGAAGCTAGGGCTTGGAAGCTTCACATACAAATTTTCCTAAGAAAAAAACCTTGTCCTTGAGTAAGATTCCCAGTGAATGGGGCCAAAAACGACAAAAATGAATAATTTTTTTTTAAATCAAAACATTGTTAACTTTTTGGTCTTACTCAATGTGAAAGTCTGACCAAATCTGCGACATTGAGGAAAACAAGTTGTGGTGGGCCTTTAACTAAATACTCTGAAACCTGCAGCTACTTTAAGTAATTGTATTTGTGTTGTCAGTATGTACTGCTTGCACTAAATGCATTTTCTTTATCTCCTCAGAATCGAGTCACCCAGAGAAAGGCCATTGACATCCAGGGCGCATAGTAAAACATATATAATTATGGCGTGCAAGTTGGTCGACAGGTGCCAGCCATTATCACCATAAAAAGAGATGCAGATCATAGTTTCTTATGTTTTATGTTGGGTGCGACTTTCGTGCATGTGCACAAGTCCCTATATCTGATTTAATTTTAATGTAGAATTTCATTATCAGAAAATTTGAAACATTTAGTTTAATTAAATTGTAAATACATACGTCCAAGTCAATTTGCAGCATTTTTTGACTCACATGCGAGGCAAAAGTGAGTCTATGTACTCACCCGAGTCGTCCGTCCGTCCGTCCGTCCGGAAAACTTTAACGTTGGATATTTCTTGGACACTATTCAGTCTATCAGTACCAAATTTGGCAAGATGGTGTATGATGACAAGGCCCCAAAAAACATACATAGCATCTTGACCTTGCTTCAAGGTCAAGGTCGCAGGGGCCATAAATGTTGCCTAAAAAACAGCTATTTTTCCCATTTTTCCATTTTCTCTGAAGTTTTTGAGATTGAATACCTCACCTATATATGATATATAGGGCAAAGTAAGCCCCATCTTTTGATACCAGTTTGGTTTTCCTTGCTTCAAGGTCAAGGTCACAGGAGCTCTTCAAAGTTGGATTGTATACATATTTTGAAGTGACCTTGACCCTGAACTATGGAAGATAACTGTTTCAAACTTAAAAATTATGTGGGGCACATGTTATGCTTTCATCATGAGACACATTTGGTCACATATGATCAAGGTCAAGGTCACTTTGACCCTTATGAAATGTGACCAAAATAAGGTAGTGAACCACTATAAGTGACCATATCTCATGGTAGAAAGAGCCAAAAAGCACCATTGTACTTCCTATGTCTTGAATTAACAGCTTTGTGTTGCATAACCTTGGATGACCTTGACCTGTCACATGTATTTTGGTAGGAAAAATGTGTAAAGCATGTGAGTCGTATGGGCTTTGCCCTTCTTGTTCTTTATTGTTCTTCTATATATACCCTTAAAACTAACACATAGTAAAAACAAATTGTAACAAGAAGTTCAAGGGAGATCATCTGAAGCTTTTTTTTTAAATCTGTAAAATTGCATAGTGACATCCTCCAAAAATAAAATGTCTTAAGAATAAAGGTATCTACACGGGTTGTCTACCTATTTCTAGATAGCATTGCTTTTAAATATAACTTTTTTTCTCAGAATATTTTTTTTAATAAGTTTTATTGAAGGGAGGCAATAAAAATTGGTTTACAAACATGTGTCCAATTGTGTGCTTAAAAATATTAACATTTCTTGTAGCCCCAAGAAGTGTGTTTTGTCTTGTAACTATTTTGATTTGAGAGCTTTAGCACTGAATGCTTTGCATCCTGGTGTGAATAGCATTGTAAAGCTTGCCTCTTGCTAATTTAGAGCAGTAGAATAGAAAGTAGCCTACTCCACAATATTTTTTCATACAAGAGAACCACGAGATTTGTTTTTATTCCGATGTTGCCTTTTCTATTCAATTAAATACTTGATCCTACGTGCAACACAAACCTTTTTTGTGTTGGTTTGTTTGTTTATTTTTATATTTTGTATGTATAGACCGTACTAGTGACCAGTCTTTCACCGCCGTATGATTGATCTGGAAATCTCCGCTAAGCAGTTCAATAACATAATGTGTACAAGGCTAAATCATTTCTGCTACTCCACTCAAAATATGTCTAACTACGCACTCGTACTCTCTCCCTAACATAACACTTGTTCATGCAAAATTGTTTGCGGATTAGTAAAATTTGCGTAAAATATTAAATTGCGATTTTTTTCATTTGTTGTTATTAAAAATAACGTTATCTTCAAAATAGATGAGTGTTTACTGAAGCGATAAACTATTTATACAAGTTAATAAGAATGGTTTGTAAGATCAAATACAAATCAGCAATACAACTGCTGTCGATAGATTACCCCCCTTGACTTCTCTGTCTGTTGGGTCAAACTACGCCAGACATTTCTTTTCTAGTGGCTCCATAGCATGAGATACAGGCTCTGAGTCTGAGGCAGAAACTGTTTCGTTCTGAACTTGAATACATCGGTTCGTTCCTCTCAGTTACATATGGTCTTTTAATTCCTTCTGGCGTTTCAATGCAACAGGTAATCAAGCCTTTGAGTGTTGCATACTGTATCAAGTTCTGGTGTACTGTATTAGCTATCGAGAAGTTTACGAGGTAGTTGCAGAATCGATGTTTGTACCTTTCTGGTCAGTTATCAGGAGATTAAAAAAATAATGACATATATGCAACATAAGAGGCTAAAAGGCAAGCAACGTGATGCCTCATATCTCTCGGTTGCTAGTCTTCATCGTTCATAGCATATGGTCATGGCTCAGAAAAGGTGTCCAATTTGTGGGACACTTGAGTCACAAATACAAACTCTTGGATTACTTTCCATTTTGGGGTCCAGCAAAACTGTTTATGTGTTTAGTTGTGTCTGGGCAGTAACAATGTATTTTCATCAATTACTGCGGAATGAATTGCATTTTAAATTTTAACTGGAGTGTGTTACATAACACCGTGTCACACATTGTTTTCTAATATACAGTTAACAGTAAACCTATTACACAATAAAAGTTAACTGCATTAGTTAGTATCTACCTTGATCTTTATTTGTGAAAAGTGGCATTCCCCAACAGCAATAATCTGCATATCTAGGTACCCTAGGAATGTGTGTATGTTACATGAACACCAATAAACAAAACAACGATCAAACAAGTACTCAAAGAACTGAAAAGATTACTGTTTCAGCAGTCAATCAATTCTTAGTTCCACACACTTCATACGGACAGTCTGCAAAAAAAATCAAATCAGAACAAGATGTGAAAATGTATTCAAACAAAAATCAACTTTCTGTGTCTCACAACACAGACATTCAAAACTGCGAAATTCCTATTTATTTTACACACACAACCTTAGAAATACATGTAATGGGAAGAGAAACAAGTACATAATAGTAAAGAGTTGAAATGCATCAATGATACCGGACCCGTTATTCCCATTATCAGTTATCTGTCAAGTCATTCCTAAAAGTTTCCAATGAGTGTGTTACATTTCACCAAAAAAATCAAACTTTAGGACACTGTCAAGATATTCACATGAAAAATGCATGCAAAAGAATGAAAAATGAAAGAGCAAAACCATAACAACCTAACAATGATGTCTTATGACTTCTACCATGCTCCAATTCACAATACAGAGAAGATTTTCTCACTTTTAACACTGAGTGTGTTACATTTCACCAAAAAAGTCTTACTTCACATTATTTTGTAAGGTATAAAGCATATATCCATCCACTTGGTAATGAAAACAATACACTGTGCAAAAAAACTTGATAAACCCAACAAAAAAATCTTAGGTTGAAGGCGGATTTTGAAGTTATCAAGGAAAATGCTGTTTATTCGCCAATGAGTGTGTTACAAAACACTGTCATAACATGAACAAAACATTGTTCATATTCAGTGCATTCAGTTAATTGTGAAATTAATTATAAGAATGACACCATGGTTGCTACACAACTATTGAAACTATTGTTGACACATTCCGACAGCAATAATCTGCATATCTCGGTACCCTAGGCAAGTGTGTGTGTTACATGAACACCAATAAACAAAACAACGATCAAACAAGTACTCAAAGAACTGAAAATTACCAATCCTTCAAAGTAAATTGTAACAAGAAGGGCAAAGCCCATACGACTCACATGCTTGACCTTGACCTTTACATGACCTTGACCTTCAGGGTCAAGGTCAAATAACTAAACCTAGCAATGACATCATACACTAAGAACTGCTTTACACATGTTTCCTACCAAAATACATGTGACCTTGACTCAAGATCAAGGTCATCCAAGGTCATGCAACACAAAGCTGTTAATTCAAGACATAGGAAGTACAATGGTGCTTATTGGCTCTTTCTACCATGAGATATGGTCACGTTTAGTGGTTCACTACCTTATTTTGGTCACATTTCATAAGGGTCAAAGTGACCTTGACCTTGATCATATGTGACCAAATGTGTCTCATGAGGAAAGCATAACATGTGCTTTTAAGTTTGAAACAGTTATCTTCCATAGTTCAGGGTCAAGGTCACTTCAAAATATGTATACAATCCAACTTTGAAGAGCTCCTGTGACCTTGACCTTGAGGCAAGGTAAACCAAACTGGTATCAAAAGATGGGGCTTACTTTGCCCTATATATCATATATAGGTGAGGTATTGAATCTCAAAAACTTCAGAGAAAATGGGAAAAATGTGAAAAATAGCTGTTTTTTAGACAACATTTATGGACCCTGCGACCTTGACCTTGAAGCAAGGTCAAGATGCTATGTATGTTTTTTGGGGCCTTGTCATCATACACCATCTTGTCAAATTTGGTACTGATAGACTGAATAGTGTCCAAGAAATATCCAACGTTAAAGTTTTCCGGACGGACGGACGGACGACTCGGGTGAGTACATACTCACTTTTGCTTCGCATGTGAGTCAAAAAAACACTCTAATTCAAAACAATAAACGCAGACATCCTTTTCTGTTTACTTGATTCATTCCTTACTTTGTTCCAGCAAGATTTAATTAATTTTCAAGATAACTCTACAAACGATTGGAGTGTGTTACCTCTCACGATGTGCGAGTGGTGTGAGTAACACACTCAACACTGTTCCTAAAAAAAACCACTCTAATTCAAAACAATAAACGCAGACATCATTTTCTGTTTACTTGATTCATTCCTTACTTTGTTCCAGCAAGATTTAATTAATTTTCAAGATAACTCTACAAACGATTGGAGTGTGTTACCTCTCACGATGTGCGAGTGGTGTGAGTAACACACTCAACACTGTTCCTAAAAAAAACCCCTCTAATTCAAAACAATAAACGCAGACATCATTTTCTGTTTACTTGATTCATTCCTTACTTTGTTCCAGCAAGATTTAAATAATTTTCAAGATAACTCTACAAACGATTGGAGTGTGTTACCTCTCACGATGTGCGAGTGGTGTGAGTAACACACTCAACACTGTTCCTAAAAAAAACCCACTCTAATTCAAAACAATAAACGCAGACATCATTTTCTGTTTACTTGATTCATTCCTTACTTTGTTCCAGCAAGATTTAAATAATTTTCAAGATAACTCTACAAACGATTGGAGTGTGTTACCTCTCACGATGTGCGAGTGGTGTGAGTAACACACTCAACACTGTTCCTAAAAAAAACCACTCTAATTCAAAACAATAAACGCAGACATCATTTTCTGTTTACTTGATTCATTCCTTACTTTGTTCCAGCAAGATTTAAATAATTTTCAAGATAACTCTACAAACGATTGGAGTGTGTTACCTCTCACGATGTGCGAGTGGTGTGAGTAACACACTCAACACTGTTCCTAAAAAAAACCACTCTAATTCAAAACAATAAACGCAGACATCATTTTCTGTTTACTTGATTCATTCCTTACTTTGTTCCAGCAAGATTTAAATAATTTTCAAGATAACTCTACAAACGATTGGAGTGTGTTACCTCTCACGATGTGCGAGTGGTGTGAGTAACGCACTCAATGTAAAAAAACATATATTTCTTTTTCCTGTAATTTATTTCATTAAATTGGCATGAAAACAAAGCACAAGGTGAACTGTATGGAAAGACTATAGAAAAGGCCAGAAAAAACACATGCAATGACATGAACGCTGAATAACTTGGGAAATTGGGTGAATCGTCTCAAACATATGTCTTTAAAAATCAAAATAAAGAAAAATCTTTGTCCTAAAAAATGCAAATTTTATCAAAACAAATCACAATAACACTTCTAACTTTCAGATGAAAAAAAAGGAAGTAAGTTGTTATTTAGTGAAAATAACAGTGTTTCAAACTGCAGGTGAGTACGTTACATACAACGAAAAACCAGTGGTTTTTATCTTGGCCGTTTACGTCCATCTCCTCCATGCCACACTGAGTTCTGAGTTCGAGACAGTCAATGCAACTTTGTAGCAGACGATAGAACAGTTGTTTCCATCGTTGGAAGTCAGGAACATGTCGATAAACAACTTTGATTTACGTTGTTACTTTTCGCGGTAACACGAAAGTACACAACAACGAACTTAAGACTTATTTTCATTGCTTTGTCTTCTGTGTTTGTGCATATTTTTTGTTTTAAGTAGTAGATTGTTCTTTCTTGTCCAAGTTTATCGCTTAGTTCAACGTCTGTCATCATTATTAAAAGCGCGGCAAAAGCTAAAACTGCCTACGTGACTCCAAACACGAAAAGTAACATACTCACCGTTGGATCTAAACTTGATCTCAGCCGACTGTTGGGGTGAGGTACTGGTTATCGTGCAGTATGTAAACAATAACTAACACCTTCTCTTTCCCTCTCCATCAAGTTCTTATCCAAGCAGTGTGTGTAGTACGCACAAATACGACGTTTCGACACCAAGTAAAAAAGTGTCCCAACTTCCGGCCCAAAAATCGACGTAAATTCACTCTACTATTGCGCCTTGCTCGAAAACAAAGTCATCAAACCTTTCGGTTTCTACCAGAATAGTAACTGTATTCATATCTGCACCCCGTGTCAGTACTTTCAAAGGTAGAATAAACCATAACTGAGCGTGTGGGGCGTTTGAATGGGGCAAGGGTGGAGTTCGACGCCATTTCTGAGCCGTGACCATATAGCAATACCATTTGTTGTTTGTTTGTTTGTTTGCTTAACGCCCAGCCGACCACGAAGGGCCATATCAGGGCGGTGCTGCTTTGACATATCAATCAATCAATCAATCAATATGAGGCTTATATCGCGCGTATTCCGTGGGTACAGTTCTAAGCGCAGGGATTTATTTTTTGTATTTTTTATTTTGTAAACACATTTTTTTATGCAATTTATATCGCGCACATATTCAAGGCGCAGGGATTTATTTATGCCGTGTGAGATGGATTTTGTTTTTACACAATACATCACGCATTCACATCGGCCAGAAGATCGCAGCCATTTCGGCGCATATCCTACTTTTCACGGCCTATTATTCCAAGTCACACGGGTATTTTGGTGGACATTTTTATCTATGCCTATACAATTTTGCCAGGAAAGATATATAGCATGGATGGACGGAGGTGTAACTTTTACATGTTTCGTTTTACAGACGAGACGAACGGGAGTGACGCATTAAGGCCAAGGGGTATGTGTATATAACCTTTTCTCTATTGCTAAAATTAACGTCTTCAATAGTACGTTAGATGTATGTCTAAGTTTAATATTTTACAAAATAACGTTAAGAATAGATGCGTGAAATGTACCGGTGCCCTCCGCAATTATTGGGCCTGGTGTTGCTTCAGGCACACTTTTTCTCTCATGTACCTTGCGTTGTCTGTACCTTGTGTAGTGTGTACCTTATGTTGTGTTCCCTTGTGTTTTCTGTAACTTGTGTTGTGTGTACCTTGTGTTTTCTTATACAAGTGCTGTCTTCTAAACAGAATATTCTCTTCTTCTCAGCTTCCTCAGCTTCAAAAGCTTTTGCTCTTTCTGATTCTTTTGCTTCTATTTCAGCTTTTACCACGTCTGCCTGTCTCGAGTTAGCTCTTTCTTTCGCTTCTATTTCAGCTTTTACCACGTCTGCCTGTCTCGAGTTAGCTCTTTCTTTCGCTTCTATTTTAGCTTTTACCACGTCTGCCTGTCTCGACTTATCTCTTTCTTTCGCTTCTATTTCAGCTTTTTCCACATCTGCCTGTCTCGAGTTAGCTCTTTTTTTCGCTTCTATTTCAGATTTTTCCACATCTGCCTGTCTCGAGTTAGCTCTTTCTTTCGCTTCTCTTTCAGCTTTTTCCACGTCTGCCTGTGTCGAGTTAGCTCTTTCTTTGGCTTCTATTTCACCTTTTTCCACAACTGCCTGTCTCGAGTTAGCTCTTTCTTTCGCTTCTATTTCATCTTTTTCCACGTCAGTCTGTCTCGAGTTAGCTTTTTCTTTCGCTTCTATTTCAGCTTTTTCCACATCTGCCTGTCTCGAGTTAGCTCTTTCTTTCGTTTCTATTTCAGCTTTTTCCACATCTGCCTGTCTCGAGTTAGCTCTTTCTTTTGTTTCTATTTCAGCTTTGTCCACATCTGCCTGTCTCGAGTTAGCTCTTTCTTTTGTTTCTATTTCAGCTTTTTCCACATCTGCCTCTCTCGAGTTAGCTCTTTCTTTTGTTTCTATTTCAGCTTTGTCCACATCTGCCTGTCTCGAGTTAGCTCTTTCTTTCGCTTCTATTTCAGCTTTTTCCACATCTGCCTGTCTCGGGTTAGCTCTTTCTTTCGCTTCTATTTCAGCTTGTTCCACATCTGCCTGTCTCGAGTTAGCTCTTTCTTTCGCTTCTATTTTAGCCTTTTCCACATCTGCCTGTCTGGAGTTAGCTCTTTCTTTCGCTTCTATTTCAGCCTTTTCCACATCTGCCTGTCTGGAGTTAGCTCTTTCTTTCGCTTCTATTTCAGCTTTTTCCACATCTGCCTGTCTCGAGTTAGCTCTTTCTTTCTCTTCTATTTCAGCCTTTTCCACATCTGCCTGTCTGGAGTTAGATCTTTATTTCGCTTTTATTTCACCATTTTCACGTTTGGCTGTCTCGAGTTAGCTCTTTCTTTCGCTTCTACACTACTCACAAAAAGTTAAGGATCACTATGAAAAAACAGGTGCTGAATAAAATCAGTTCGCTACTGTTATTTATTTCTCAGTCAAACCAAATTGTTATGAATTCTTATTCAGCTGTAAGTGGGCGATGTTGTGTTAGTGGGAACATTGCATGAGATTCTCTACTACTGAGCTTGGTAGCAAAAGAAAAAGCGAAAACTTGCAAAAAAGGACCTTGTTTTGGACCGTTCAGCCCGAACACATAGCACAAACCACATGGAAAAACCATTATGCACGTGCAAGCACTGCTGTTTATGTGTGAGATGCTGTCACTTGCTTGGCTTTTTGAGAAGACATACCACCAGTATTAGGCATTATCTGACAATGCCTCCACGACGAAAATTGAACGAGTTTGAGAGAGGACGAGCTGTTGCATGGTTCCAAGATGTGTCCTCAAGCGAGAAGTGGCCAGGCGACTTCACGTGTCCATCTCGGTCATTGTCAGACTGATTCAACGTTTCACAGCCACTGGGAGGGTCCAGGAAAGACGCAGACCTGGGCGACCAAAGAAGAAAACTCCACGTGAAGATCGTCTCATTGAACGACTAGCCTTGCAAACAAGAACAGCCTCTTCCAGCATTATTCAAAGGCAGCTGAGGGTGGCTACTAACACTAACATCAGCCAGCAGACCATACGGGATCGCCTTCATGGGTTTAACCTCCGTTCTCGTCGCCCAGCTGTACGGCCACGCTTAACTCCAGCCCATAAGGCAGCACGCCGCGCCTTCTGAAGACATCACGTGAGGTGGACACGTCAGCAATGGTCCCAGGTCCTGTTCAGTGATGAATCACGCTTCACCCTGAACCACAACGACGACCGGCTGAGGGTCTGGAGACGCCAAGGGGAACGCTACATTGTCGCCACTGTCCAAGAAAAGGTGGCCTTTGGTGGAGGTTCTGTAATGGTCTGGGGGGCTTCAGCCTTCACCACAGAACACCCTTGTTTTATGGACAGGGTAACCTGACTGGCCTCCGATACCGGGATGAGATCCTTCGACCGCTGGCTGTGCCTACACTGCAGCAGATGGGACCGCAGGCTGTCTACCAGGATGACAACACTCGCCCCCACAGGGCAAGGGTGGTCAACGACGTCCTGCAGCAGTCTGGAGTCAACAGAATGGAATGGCCAGCATGCAGTCCCGATCTCAATCCGATTGAGAACGTCTGGGATGAGTTGGATCGCCAAGTGAGGAGCAACCACCCCCCTCCCAGGGATGTCCAGCACCTCTACCAGATGCTGCAGGCTGAGTGGCAGGCGCTTCCACAGAGGATCTTCACCACCCTGGTCAACTCTATGAGGACTCGCTGCGTCGAGTGCCAGAACAGCCAGGGCGATTACACGCATTACTGAACTTTTGGGAGCATCTGAATGCCATGTCTTGTGATTTCAACGACTTTGTGAAATTAAATTTCGATACGTACACACTTTGATAAAATGTACAGACCAAACGATTGCTCGAAATTGAAGGAAATGTTGTATCGTTATCACTAAAGCATTGAACTAAACGTTTGCCAAATACCAACGCATTGGCTTTCTTATTTGGAAAGTTATGAATGTGTGTGCAAGTGATCCTTAACTTTTTGTGATTAGCTTATTTAGGCTTTTTCCACATCTGCCTGTCTCGAGTTAGCTTTTTCTTTCGCTTCTATTTCAGCTTTTTCCACATCTGCCTGTCTCGAGTTACATTTTACACAACATTTAGGAAAGTAAAATATATTGATGTGACACGATTATATAGATAAGATCACAAAATTCAAACAAGTAGTCCTGACTACTCAAGTTTGCGTCGGCCAGCTGTAAGTGTCACTCATGGGGTGATGGAGAAGGAGGGATCAGGGGGGGGGGGGGTGTGGAATAGTGGATACGAGTTACCGGTTTAGAGGAGGGTCATTGCCAATCTGGTTGGAGGGTTCTCTCTCCTGATTCCTCTGTCCCATCACTGCAAGTTTCAGTCAGCTCGGGTCTCGCAATCGCAGTCAACGTATATGGAGACTGGATGGCCACTCGACTGGGAATGCACACGGGAACCCTGATTATTAAGAGAACCATTAATGAGTCACATTTGAATGGACGTAGAGGAGAAGTCTGTTTCTAGTTCATTCACCCACACAGAGACACGGACATATGACAACAACAACATTATAAATCGTATTATTATATTACTCATTTATATAACCTATTCTCTCTTTGCAACTGCCATTCATAATATCTCTGTACAGGCTTCTCACAATCCTGATGAAGCTACTTCCATTCTCATGTTCACAACTAAATTCATTTCACACATTCATTCTTTTCACGGTTTGCACGCACTACCTCAGTCTCACGGGATTTTGGTCTCCCTTCATTTCTATAACTCGACTGAACGCTGACACAACCTGTGGAAATAATTCTGGCCATTTATCCCATGACCTGCCTCTTTGTCTCTGTTAACTGAGGAGGTGATTATTCTGAATATTCCATCACAACCGAGTTTCGATCTCAACTGTCATTGGTCATTGTCTTTGATTTCAGAGTACAATTGAATAATTTATAGAGGTCATCTGCATATTCAGAGTTTACAGATGGACTACTTTTTACATTTAGTCAAGTTTTGACTAAATGTTTTAACGTAGAGGGGGGAATCGAGACGAGGGTCGTGGTGTATGTGTGTGTTTCTGTCTGTCTGTCTGTCTGTCTGTGTGTGTGTGTGTGTGTGTGTGTGTGTGTGTGTGTGTGTGTGTGTGTGTGTGTGTGTGTGTGTGTGTAGAGCGATTCAGACTAAACTACTGGACTGATCTTTATGAAATTTGACATGAGAGTTCCTGGGTATGATATCCCCAGACGTTTTTTATTTTGTATTTTTTTGATAAATGTCTTTGATGACGTCATATCCGGCTTTTCGTGAAAGTTGAGGTGGCACTGTCACGCTCTCATTTTTCAACCAAATTGGTTGAAATTTTGGTCAATTAATCTTCGACGAAGCCCGGACTTCGGTATTGCATTTCTTATAAATATTGCTTTTTCGAAATCAATTTAAAAACACTTTCATCTTATTCCTTGTCGGTTCCTGATTCCAAAAACATATAGATATGATATGTTTGGATTAAAAACACGCTCAGAAAGGGAAAACGAAGAGAGGTACAGAAAAGCGTGCTATCCTTCTCAGCGCAACTACTACCCCGCTCTTCTTGTCAATTTCACTGCCTTCGCCATGAGCGGTGGACTGACGATGCTACGAGTATACGGTCTTGCTGAAAAATTGCATTGCGTTCAGTTTCATTCTGTATACCCTTAAAACTAACACATAGTAAAAACAAATTGTAACAAGAAGTGTTTGTTCAAGGGAGATCATCTGAAGCTTTTTTTTTAAATCTGTAAAATTGCATAGTGACATCCTCCAAAAATAAAATGTCTTAAGAATAAAGGTATCTACACGGGTTGTCTACCTATTTCTAGATAGCATTGCTTTTAAATATAACTTTTTTTCTCAGAATATTTTTTTTAATAAGTTTTATTGAAGGGAGGCAATAAAAATTGTTTTACAAACATGTGTCCAATTGTGTGCTTAAAAATATTAACATTTCTTGTAGCCCCAAGAAGTGTGTTTTGTCTTGTAACTATTTTGATTTGAGAGCTTTAGCACTGAATGCTTTGCATCCTGGTGTGAATAGCATTGTAAAGCTTGCCTCTTGCTAATTTAGAGCAGTAGAATAGAAAGTAGCCTACTCCACAATATTTTTTCATACAAGAGAACCACGAGATTTGTTTTTATTCCGATGTTGCCTTTTCTATTCAATTAAATACTTGATCCTACGTGCAACACAAACCTTTTTTGTGTTGGTTTGTTTGTTTATTTTTATATTTTGTATGTATAGACCGTACTAGTGACCAGTCTTTCACCGCCGTATGATTGATCTGGAAATCTCCGCTAAGCAGTTCAATAACATAATGTGTACAAGGCTAAATCATTTCTGCTACTCCACTCAAAATATGTCTAACTACGCACTCGTACTCTCTCCCTAACATAACACTTGTTCATGCAAAATTGTTTGCGGATTAGTAAAATTTGCGTAAAATATTAAATTGCGATTTTTTTCATGTGTTGTTATTAAAAATAACGTTATCTTCAAAATAGATGAGTGTTTACTGAAGCGATAAACTATTTATACAAGTTAATAAGAATGGTTTGTAAGATCAAATACAAATCAGCAATACAACTGCTGTCGATAGATTACCCCCCTTGACTTCTCTGTCTGTTGGGTCAAACTACGCCAGACATTTCTTTTCTAGTGGCTCCATAGCATGAGATACAGGCTCTGAGTCTGAGGCAGAAACTGTTTCGTTCTGAACTTGAATACATCGGTTCGTTCCTCTCAGTTACATATGGTCTTTTAATTCCTTCTGGCGTTTCAATGCAACAGGTAATCAAGCCTTTGAGTGTTGCATACTGTATCAAGTTCTGGTGTACTGTATTAGCTATCGAGAAGTTTACGAGGTAGTTGCAGAATCGATGTTTGTACCTTTCTGGTCAGTTATCAGGAGATTAAAAAAATAATGACATATATGCAACATAAGAGGCTAAAAGGCAAGAAACTTGATGCCTCATCTCTCTCGGTTGCTAGTCTTCATCGTTCATAGCATATAGCAATACCATTTGTTGTTTGTTTGTTTGTTTGCTTAACGCCCAGCCGACCACGAAGGGCCATATCAGGGCGGTGCTGCTTTGACATATCAATCAATCAATCAATCAATATGAGGCTTATATCGCGCGTATTCCGTGGGTACAGTTCTAAGCGCAGGGATTTATTTTTTGTATTTTTTATTTTGTAAACACATTTTTTTATGCAATTTATATCGCGCACATATTCAAGGCGCAGGGATTTATTTATGCCGTGTGAGATGGATTTTGTTTTTACACAATACATCACGCATTCACATCGGCCAGAAGATCGCAGCCATTTCGGCGCATATCCTACTTTTCACGGCCTATTATTCCAAGTCACACGGGTATTTTGGTGGACATTTTTATCTATGCCTATACAATTTTGCCAGGAAAGATATATAGCATGGATGGACGGAGGTGTAACTTTTACATGTATCGTTTTACAGACGAGACGAACGGGAGTGACGCATTAAGGCCAAGGGGTATGTGTATATAACCTTTTCTCTATTGCTAAAATTAACGTCTTCAATAGTATGTTAGATGTATGTCTAAGTTTAATATTTTACAAAATTACGTTAAGAATAGATGCGTGAAATGTACCGGTGCCCTCCGCAATTATTGGGCCTGGTGTTGCTTCAGGCACACTTTTTCTCTCATGTACCTTGCGTTGTCTGTACCTTGTGTAGTGTGTACCTTATGTTGTGTTCCCTTGTGTTTTCTGTAAATTGTGTTGTGTGTACCTTGTGTTTTCTTATACAAGTGCTGTCTTCTAAACAGAATATTCTCTTCTTCTCAGCTTCCTCAGCTTCAAAAGCTTTTGCTCTTTCTGATTCTTTTGCTTCTATTTCAGCTTTTACCACGTCTGCCTGTCTCGAGTTAGCTCTTTCTTTCGCTTCTATTTCAGCTTTTACCACGTCTGCCTGTCTCGAGTTAGCTCTTTCTTTCGCTTCTATTTCAGCTTTTACCACGTCTGCCTGTCTCGAGTTAGCTCTTTCTTTCGCTTCTATTTTAGCTTTTACCACGTCTGCCTGTCTCGACTTATCTCTTTCTTTCGCTTCTATTTCAGCTTTTTCCACATCTGCCTGTCTCGAGTTAGCTCTTTTTTTCGCTTCTATTTCAGATTTTTCCACATCTGCCTGTCTCGAGTTAGCTCTTTCTTTCGCTTCTCTTTCAGCTTTTTCCACGTCTGCCTGTGTCGAGTTAGCTCTTTCTTTGGCTTCTATTTCACCTTTTTCCACAACTGCCTGTCTCGAGTTAGCTCTTTCTTTCGCTTCTATTTCATCTTTTTCCACGTCAGTCTGTCTCGAGTTAGCTTTTTCTTTCGCTTCTATTTCAGCTTTTTCCACATCTGCCTGTCTCGAGTTAGCTCTTTCTTTCGTTTCTATTTCAGCTTTTTCCACATCTGCCTCTCTCGAGTTAGCTCTTTCTTTTGTTTCTATTTCAGCTTTGTCCACATCTGCCTGTCTCGAGTTAGCTCTTTCTTTCGCTTCTATTTCAGCTTTTTCCACATCTGCCTGTCTCGGGTTAGCTCTTTCTTTCGCTTCTATTTCAGCTTGTTCCACATCTGCCTGTCTCGAGTTAGCTCTTTCTTTCGCTTCTATTTTAGCCTTTTCCACATCTGCCTGTCTGGAGTTAGCTCTTTCTTTCGCTTCTATTTCAGCCTTTTCCACATCTGCCTGTCTGGAGTTAGCTCTTTCTTTCGCTTCTATTTCAGCTTTTTCCACATCTGCCTGTCTCGAGTTAGCTCTTTCTTTCGTTTCTATTTCAGCTTTTTCCACATCTGCCTCTCTCGAGTTAGCTCTTTCTTTCGCTTCTATTTAAGCTTTTTCCACATCTGCCTGTCTCGAGTTAGCTCTTTCTTTCTCTTCTATTTCAGCCTTTTCCACATCTGCCTGTCTGGAGTTAGATCTTTATTTCGCTTTTATTTCACCATTTTCACGTTTGGCTGTCTCGAGTTAGCTCTTTCTTTCGCTTCTATTTAAGCTTTTTCCACATCTGCCTGTCTCGAGTTAGCTTTTTCTTTCGCTTCTATTTCAGCTTTTTCCACATCTGCCTGTCTCGAGTTACATTTTACACAACATTTAGGAAAGTAAAATATATTGATGTGACACGATTATATAGATAAGATCACAAAATTCAAACAAGTAGTCCTGACTACTCAAGTTTGCGTCGGCCAGCTGTAAGTGTCACTCATGGGGTGATGGAGAAGGAGGGATCAGGGGGGGGGGGGGGGAATAGTGGATACGAGTTACCGGTTTAGAGGAGGGTCATTGCCAATCTGGTTGGAGGGTTCTCTCTCCTGATTCCTCTGTCCCATCACTGCAAGTTTCAGTCAGCTCGGGTCTCGCAATCGCAGTCAACGTATATGGAGACTGGATGGCCACTCGACTGGGAATGCACACGGGAACCCTGATTATTAAGAGAACCATTAATGAGTCACATTTGAATGGACGTAGAGGAGAAGTCTGTTTCTAGTTCATTCACCCACACAGAGACACGGACATATGACAACAACAACATTATAAATCGTATTATTATATAACTCATTTATATAACCTATTCTCTCTTTGCAACTGCCATTCATAATATCTCTGTACAGGCTTCTCACAATCCTGATGAAGCTACTTCCATTCTCATGTTCACAACTAAATTCATTTCACACATTCATTCTTTTCACGGTTTGCACGCACTACCTCAGTCTCACGGGATTTTGGTCTCCCTTCATTTCTATAACTCGACTGAACGCTGACACAACCTGTGGAAATAATTCTGGCCATTTATCCCATGACCTGCCTCTTTGTCTCTGTTAACTGAGGAGGTGATTATTCTGAATATTCCATCACAACCGAGTTTCGATCTCAACTGTCATTGGTCATTGTCTTTGATTTCAGAGTACAATTGAATAATTTATAGAGGTCATCTGCATATTCAGAGTTTACAGATGGACTACTTTTTACATTTAGTCAAGTTTTGGGGAATCGAGACGAGGGTCGTGGTGTATGTGTGTGTTTCTGTCTGTGTGTCTGTCTGTGTGTGTGTGTGTGTGTGTGTGTGTGTGTGTGTGTGTGTGTGTGTGTGTGTGTGTGTAGAGCGATTCAGACTAAACTACTGGACCGATCTTTATGAAATTTGACATGAGAGTTCCTGGGTATGATATCCCCAGACGTTTTTTTTTTCATTTTTTTGATAAATGTCTTTGATGACGTCATATCCGGCTTTTCGTGAAAGTTGAGGTGGCACTGTCACGCTCTCATTTTTCAACCAAATTGGTTGAAATTTTGGTCAATTAATCTTCGACGAAGCCCGGACTTCGGTATTGCATTTCTTATAAATATTGCTTTTTCGAAATCTATTTAAAAACACTTTCATCTTATTCCTTGTCGGTTCCTGATTCCAAAAACATATAGATATGATATGTTTGGATTAAAAACACGCTCAGAAAGGGAAAACGAAGAGAGGTACAGAAAAGCGTGCTATCCTTCTCAGCGCAACTACTACCCCGCTCTTCTTGTCAATTTCACTGCCTTCGCCATGAGCGGTGGACTGACGATGCTACGAGAATACGGTCTTGCTGAAAAATTGCATTGCGTTCAGTTTCATTCTGTGAGTTTGACAGCTACTTGACTAAATGTATTTTCGCCTTACGCGACTTGTTTTCAACATAGGACTGAAATATTTTGTGGTGTCAAAGTCAATATCACGTATAGGTACAGGCCTACATGTGTCAATATTGAGAAAATAAAGAATACTTCATACGATACGCACATTCTGCATGGATTTAAAGAGCGGAGTCGAGATATTTCGC
>NC_090252.1:49190654-49205654 GCF_037325665.1 Littorina saxatilis
ATAGGCTGTATTCAATAAATGGGAGGTCCATAATCTGAGAAAAGAAACAATGAATCAAGAAACTAAAACCCAGGTGCACATCTGCGGCACCTAGGGAGTGTACGTGCACACTATCTTGTTCCTGCCTCTTGCCATCTCAGAGGTATGGCGACCACAGACAAAACAGAGTTATCTCCCTTACCTTCTAGAAATTTCCGGAACTGTCCAGTTAATTTTTCATTCTTCATTTCTTCCCCTCATCGGAGCAATAGCAAGTCTCTAATATCACTGGCATGATGTGCTTGCTACAGGTGAAGAGTTATCTCCCTTACCTTCTAGAAATTTCCGGAACTGTCCAGTTAATTTTTCATTCTTCATTTCTTCCCCTCATAGGAGCAACAGCGAGTCTCTAATATCACTGGCATGATGTGCTTGCTACAGGTGAACAGTAGGCACTGAACTGGTCTTGCACCATATAGGCTGTATTCAATAAATGGGAGGTCCATAATCTGAGAAAGGAAACAATGACTCAAGAAACTAAAACCCAGGTGCACATCTGCGGCACCTGGGGAGTGTACGTGCATACTATCTTGTTCCTGCCTCTTGCCATCTCAGAGGTATGGCGACCACAGACAGACAGACACACAGACAGACAGACACTCTCTTTTATTTAGATGTATAGATTTAATGCAAGTAAAAGATTATAGTCAACGGGAAAGTCAAGATTAATCAATTCTTGAAACATAAGTGTACTTTTTGGTCTTTGAAAAGTTGCAATTCGATTACATGTCAAGAAATCGCGTAGCAACCCTACAAATTGCCGGTTGAAACTCTCACGCTCGGTAGGGTGAGACTCTCACGCAATTTTTTTATTCTCTGGTTGAGACTCTCACGAATGATTTTTGCTTTATTTGAGCAAAAACAACCCCAATTTACTCGTTTATGCAGGCAATCTTTGTTTGTCTGGTATTTTGCCACTGATTCCTGTTCTCTCTCCCCCCCCCCCCCCCACACACATATATACATGACCCCTCTCCCCATCATAGAGTTGTTATGTTCCCTTTTCCCCTATTGTAGTTTCGGCAAACTCGGGGTGTACCGCCTCTTTACAGACAGTATGAGCTGTCATTCATACCCTAATACACCCTTGATAATGTAAAGCCGAGCGGTCTTAGCTTCACATTTCTGACACCATTTGTAAAGCCGAAAGTGAGACGAGCTTCACATTAACTCTAACTGTCTGTGTCTTAGATGTTATACGTGTTTGAAGGTCATTTGTCAGGATGGCAATCACACGACAGGACAAACAGACACACAGAATATAAACTCAAGAAGAGGCAGGTAAAGTTCAAAATTGTATTGAATCAAAACACATCATAAAAACAACTCAATACAAGGCGTAGTTCTTTTCAGAAAGTATATCTGTACATTGGTTCACTCTATTCCAGTAATTTTCCTACTCCTTACAAAAATATTCTAAGTCCAAAAATGGCCGAAAATTTGGGCATGACCCGTAGGTACCTTTAGCAAAATACGCTACTGAAAGCAATATCCTATGTCCTGAAATGGCTGAAAATTTGGGCAGAGGTTCGGGGCCTGAGTAAAAATAAAGTAAAAGAGTAAAGCGACGCCACTTTACTCGCCGTGTGGTAACCTGGGACTGCGGAACGTTTGTTTTTAACCCTGTCAGTTCAGTCCACAGGGCGGAGTCCGGTATACCGTTTAGACACTTAAGCCAGGGGCCGGTAATATGAACAGCGTATTTTGGACGGTCGAGCAACCACAGTCGACTGACTGTCAAGTCAGTTGACTGCAGTCTGCTGACCGGCCGTGTTTTGACGGGTAATATGTGCAGCGCGGTAGCACTGACAGTCGGCTGACTAGACAGTCAGCCGCTCAGTGGTATTTTTAGAACATTACAACTTCCGATGTAAACATCGGTCCTGTTTTGGCGGTACCGGTATCTAAATTTCGGCGCCGACCCTAAACTTTTTTTTTCCAAACTCAAATTTTTTAAATTTTTTTTGGGTTGTAAAGGACAGGGTGAGAAAATTTGATCATTAAAAATCTGAAAAATGTAAAAAAAATATTGTTTTTATAAAACGATCCAAATTTACGTTCATCTTATTCTCCATCATTTGCTGATTCCAAAAACATATAAATATGTTATATTTGAATTAAAAACAAGCTCTGAAAATTAAATATAAAAAAATTATTATCAAAATAAAATTATCGGAATCAATTTAAAAACACTTTCATCTTATTCCTTGTCGGTTCCTGATTCTAAAAACATATAGATATGATATGTTTGGATTAAAAACACGCTCAGAAAGTTAAAACAAGTAGAGACACTGCGGTCGATCGACCGAAAAAGGTGCCTGTAAGCCCAACCGCAGTCGGGCGACTGTTTTCAGTTGGACCGGCAGTTGTTCGCGCTCATATTACTGACTTTAGCGGTTCAACGTCGACCCACCGTCAGTTTCACGGTCAGCCGACCGATGACTAGCTACATATTACCGGGCCCAGGTTGGTTGCCAAAACTCCGGAGGACAGTTTTAGAGATAACAACAAATACTTTGTACTAGGTTGGGAACCTCCCACAACCGTTCGGTACTAAGGTTGCCTCCCACAACCTTTTCCACAGGCACAGAAGCAATGCTGTAACTCTAAGTGGGAAGTCCGGTATACCATTTAGACACTTAAGCCAGGTTGGTTGCCAAGACTCCCCCGAACCTTGAAAACTAACAGCTTATATACCTTCCATGACTGTCCCTGACGTCACAGCTAAGGAACCAATGAAAACGTCGCACTGGGATCACATAACAAAATGGGGAGGGAGGGGGGAGAGTTTCGAGGCTGCTATCAGCCTCCATAGAAGCTACAGTTAAAACCCCTCAAACATACACAAAAACTCCTGTACTAAGAAAACTACATCAAAAACGCTATAAAGATATACATCAATAAAATGGAGATTCTACGACGCATCATTTGATACCAAACACTCATTGGTTATCAACACTGTGAACAAAGTGCAAAACCTCTGACTATTATCTCGCAAAATAGTCATGTCACACCAAAAATGTATGCAGTTACAAGTTAACCACAGTCAAACACAGTGTATATTCAACAGGCTTCTCATATGTAGATGATAAACATAAAATCTACATTCTACTAAACAAATGAATACAGACTACATGTTTATATTGAATACATGGGTAAAAGAAAGAATGATATATATGTAAAAGCTACATAAAAGACGAAAAAGAGAGAGAGAGAGAGAGAGAGAGAGAGAGAGAAAGAGAGAGAAAGAGAGAGAGAGAGAGTGTGTGTGTGTGTGTTCGTCTGTGTGTACCAAGTATTATTCAACATGGAAGTAAAGAATCAAGCTGGAAAGGAGGGTGGGGGGGGGAAGGTGAGAGTTGGATGTCGAAAAACAATGCTTTCACGGGCGGTCCACGTGCTCAAAACTAAGCCGTAGCGAGTTAGTGACCTAGGGTTCATATCCCGTCAGTCAAGCCGGCGCCATCGTGTCAAAACCAATTAACCAATTAATTCTACCGCAAGAGAACAATAGAAAAGTACTATATCATACCTATCTCCGAACAATTTACTAGGGGAAAGAACAAATATGATTTTAGAGTGTGAATCTTAATTCCACACCGTTTCGATACTAACCTAGATAATATATTCTGCTCTCTACACTTTCTCTTCTTCCTCACTCTATAAACTTTAAGAAGAAAATTGCATATGGAGAAAAAACAAAAAAAAATATTCATGTAGTCGCTTTTCTCCACAATGCCCCCCTCCACAAAAACAGTTTGCCCTCAAACTGAAAATGACCGAGGGTATTAAAACTTCTTAAAGCAGAAAAGTACTCATCCTTTTACAAAAAGCAAAAAATCATATTTACAGAAAACCAGTGAAACACCAATGCCTCTCCTTTTGCTTCTGACACCAAATGTAAAAAAAAAACGAGCGGAAGGATAAGATTTGCGTTAGAAACACCATTAGTAACGCCGAACCAACAAACTTTGTTCGTTCTTATTGGATTCCAACTCAAAATAAAATGAATTTGGCCCAAACCAAATAAAAACAACTCTCTCAGCTTCTCAGTTCTATTATCATTATAAATTGCAAGCAGAAAAAGAAAAAAATATATTGTTAAAAAAAAAATTAGAATTATGCGATTATAATTTCTTTCACCGACAACAAAAGGAGGGAAGTAAAAAAAACGTCGAAATAATTTGTTTCTTCGCGACCTTCCCAATGAAACAAGTGATGTATTTTACAGGTTACAATAAAAACAACGAAAACAAAAACTGTTATAGTGACACAAAATTATTATAAAAGAACGTTAGACTTTCCACTCTAGTCTTCTGTTCCATTTAAAAAAAAACAACCACACACCGATTTACTTCGCCATGGTTACTCAGCATTAAAATCAAAAACATGTGTAAACGAAATTATCAGCAACATTCAAAAGAGATAACAACCGGTCAAACCTATTTCTGTTCAACATTTCAACAAATACAAGGAGCAATTTACAGAATAAAAAAACCAAAATGTGTACTCTTACCGGTCGTTAGTATACATGAACACCGCATCTGTTGTCCGTCCCCATCGTAGCAGTCTTTGAATCGCACACACACAACGCGCTAACTCCCCTAACGTCTGTCTTTCTCCTTCTTTTGGAAACAATCCTAATTTACTCCTGAAATCGATTAAAGCAACGTCTTTGGCGCTCGAAATAATAAAACCTTCGATCGTTGACGTCATCGTTGTTGGAGTTGTGGCGACATCACGGATGCGGCGTTGACGACGATGATGTTACGTCGCTCTGACGTCATCTCGTCACAGCATCGGCGTCGACATCGGCTGGCGCGTCCTCGCGGCGCCAGACAGCTTCCTCCGTCACAGCAACGACATCAACATCGGCTGGCGTGTCCTCGCGGCGCCAGACAGCTTCCTCCGTCACAGCTACGACATCAACATCGACTGGCGCGTCCTCGCGGCGCCAGGCAGCTACCTCCGCCACAGCAACGACATCAACATCGGCTGGCGCGTCCTTGCGGCGCCAGACAGCTTCCTCTGTCGTTTCTGTCACTGCAAAAGCGTCGACCTCGGTGAAACATCCGCCCCCGGACGACCCCCAGCTGGAGCACCGTTTAACGCCGAGACGCAGCTGGCATCCCAGGTCGACCGCAGTGTCTTCACCGGGACGAAGGTAGTGGTGTCGTTGACTGCCACCGTAGATTCTGATAATGATTTTCGAAGAGATTTGAGGTTCTGTGTTCTTCTCTTTGACAACCTTCCCGGTTTCTGCAATAGGTTCATGGACTAGTGACCGATGCGTGTCTTCGGGACCCCTCGTTGTAATCTAAGTCCCCTTCCGAGAAGTCCATCTCTCAGGCTCCCTCGCTGCTGGATGCACTTAGCTCTCCAGTTGATCAGCCCACCCGACCTATGTGGCCGCATAGGTCCAGCACACGCCGCTCAAACCGCTCTTTCGGTTATGCTTGCCTTGCCTGTCCTCTGGTAGGTCTTCTGTACCATACCCTCCAGTGCCACCTAGTGTGACACCAGGTCAAGACGGTTCCCAATCCAATCCCCCGCAGGTTGTAGGACTACACCCATGGCAGAGTGTATATGACTCTTCTGTAGTAAGTTGTTGCAACAAGAAAAAAACCAAATGTTTCATCAGCTCCGGCCGGACGCTGTTTACTCCATCGTGAACCCTCATTCTCCTCTAATGGTCAAATCTCCGTCTATCAGGCGGACGACGAGTCCTGCTGGTTCGCCGTAGGTCTCGTTGTCGCCCCTGTCGTCATCTGCATCTCTTTCGTCGTTGGTTATGCTAATCTATGCTTTTTAACAAAAATCAGAACAAAAACATCTATCGAGCTCCCTACCCTTATTGATTACGAAGTCACTGGTGCCTATTTCCTTGGTGCTTACGTCTGACGCTTGAGTTGTCGCTGATGTAGCCTCACTCCGCGGATTCCGGGAGAGTGGTACCTTGACGACATCAGGCGCGTCCTCGCGGCGCCGGACAGCAACAAAGGACCAGATGACACCCGGCGCGTCCTCGCGGCGCCGGACAGGAACGCAGGAACGGGTGAACTCTGTGACGACTTCTGTGGCGGTGATAGGACTCGAGACGCACCAGCTGCAGCGTCAGACAGGTTCCCCTGTCTCGTCAGACAGAGGCAGGAAACGCGGCCTCGTGGCAGCGCGCCGTAAAGCTCGCTCGCCGACCGGATCCCCTGCAGCGCACTGGTCAGCTGGGTTGTCCTTGTCAGTTCGATTTACGGTGTTGTTGTTGGTATCGGCTGCGTTTCGTGATGACGTAGTTCTTCTCTGCCGTCGCTGGAATCTTGTGGGCCGAGATGTCCGACGGTGTAGTTCTTGGGACGTATACAGAATCCCTCTGTATCTTGCACGCAGTGTCCCACATTGCACACGGAAGCAACCTTCAGCAGGTTTTGTCCCCTCCTTGTCTGTCTTCTCTTCAAAGATGCGCTGATCTTCGGAAAATCTGTTGCCTGACGTAGTTCCTGACGTCAGTACAACCCCAACCACCTGTGCAGCCGTCACAGGTGTAAGAAGACCAAAACATCTCCCTCCTCGATGGCCCGTCTCCAGCTACTGTCTTCTCTTCCGCTGTCTGGTCGCTTTTCTCGCTCTTCTTCTGCTTCTCTGCTAGCTGCCGGATAGACTATCTGTACCAGGCGTCTGACGTCTTCCGCTAACGCAGGCAGACTTTCATCTTGCAGACGCGTTCTGTTCTGAAGGTTCGTCCGTAGAAGTTCTTTTCTCGTGCATCTGTGTGCTGAATCTCGCTTCAAGGGCCCGAACAAGCGAGCCATATTCCCGTCTGTCTTCGGGTCTCACGAGTTTCAGCGTTGCCAGAGCTGACCCTCGTAGACAAACAGCAAGCTGAAAACCCATGTCTGCCTCTGTCCATCTGTTCAGCTCTGCAAACATTTCGAACTGAACTCGGAACGCCACCCAATCCACCTTTCCGTTGAATGTTGGTGGACATCTGTTGAACTCGCTTCCGCCGGTCAGCGAAGCGCCGTTCCTTCCCTCGAGTTCCAGACAGTGTCCCTGTCTGTCCAGAACTCGACATCTATGCCAGCAGGGAAGGTTTTCCCCGCCCGGCATCTGTTGCTTTCCCAGGTTACACATGTACCCTCACGGGGTTTTATTGGAATAAATAAATAAAACTTGAAACACACGTTAGGATGACCGCGTGTCACCGAGGCTGCAGCGTCAGAAAAGCTCGATCGTCCTTGGACCCCAGTGACAAGCTTCGTGTCACCTCTGTCGCTGTCTCGTCGCCTCTCTCGCTCTTCCTCTGCAGTTGTTCTGTGCGCGCTGTGATCCCTTGCTTTTCCTCCAAGCGCCATGTAGACCGTGTTCCTCGTTGCCAAGACAACGTGCCGTGTTGTCCCTGCATGTCAGCAGCTTTCCTAGCCACTGGCTCCATGACGGTGCCGCATCGGAGTACTGCCAGCTGTGTTGACTGCACTGCATGCCCTCTGGAACACTGCCTCGTTGTCCGCTATCTTGCTTCGGTCCGCAGCCATCAGCAGGAAGGGTGATTTTCAGGGATCAGACGAAAAAAAAAGGTTTGCCCAGCAAAAGGAAAAACCAGCTTAAAGCTTTGAACACTAACAGCCCCATCTCTTTAAAGTACACAGAGAAAAAGACCTAACTCTGATAGCAAAAAAAAAATATGCTAGTGTTTGCATTATGCTGTTTCAAGGGAGGTAGGCGACGACCCTTGTCGTCAGTACCGCCTGACGCCCGCAGGTCTTCTTGTGAACCAAAGTCAGACATCTTGCTTCGCAGCAGTCCAGAGAAATAAAGTCACTGGCTAAGTGACTGAGAAAAATAAAATCAAAACAAAAGGATGCGATGGGATCTTCTCTTCCTAAGTAAAAATAAATCGGAAGCTACCAAAACCTACAATGAACCAATCTTAATCCCACTTCTGACACCATTTGTAAAGCCGAAAGTGAGACGAGCTTCACATTAACTCTAACTGTCTGTGTCTGTGTCTTAGATGTTATACGTGTTTGAAGGTCATTTGTCAGGATGGCAATCACACGACAGGACAAACAGACACACAGAATATAAACTCAAGAAGAGGCAGGTAAAGTTCAAAATTGTATTGAATCAAAACACATCATAAAAACAACTCAATACAAGGCGTAGTTCTTTTCAGAAAGTATATCTGTACATTGGTTCACTCTATTCCTGTAATTTTCCTACTCCTTACAAAAATATTCTAAGTCCAAAAATGGTCGAAAATTTGGGCATGACCCGTAGGTACCTTTAGCAAAATACGCTACTGAAAGCAATATCCTATGTCCTGAAATGGCTGAAAATTTGGGCAGAGGTTCGGGGCCTGAGTAAAAATAAAGTAAAAGAGTAAAGCGACGCCACTTTACTCGCCGTGTGGTAACCTGGGACTGCGGAACGTTTGTTTTTAACCCTGTCAGTTCAGTCCACAGGGCGGAGTCCGGTATACCGTTTAGACACTTAAGCCAGGTTGGTTGCCAAAACTCCGGAGGACAGTTTTAGAGATAACAACAAATACTTTGTACTAGGTTGGGAACCTCCCACAACCGTTCGGTACTAAGGTTGCCTCCCACAACCTTTTCCACAGGCACAGAAGCAATGCTGTAACTCTAAGTGGGAAGTCCGGTATACCATTTAGACACTTAAGCCAGGTTGGTTGCCAAGACTCCCCCGAACCTTGAAAACTAACAGCTTATATACCTTCCATGACTGTCCCTGACGTCACAGCTAAGGAACCAATGAAAACGTCGCACTGGGATCACATAACAAAATGGGGAGGGAGGGGGGAGAGTTTCGAGGCTGCTATCAGCCTCCATACAAGCTACAGTTAAAACCCCTCAAACATACACAAAAACTCCTGTACTAAGAAAACTACATCAAAAACGCTATAAAGATATACATCAATAAAATGGAGATTCTACGACGCATCATTTAATACCAAACACTCATTGGTTATCAACACTGTGAACAAAGTGCAAAACCTCTGACTATTATCTCGCAAAATAGTCATGTCACACCAAAAATGTATGCAGTTACAAGTTAACCACAGTCAAACACAGTGTATATTCAACAGGCTTCTCATATGTAGATGATAAACATAAAATCTATATTCTACTAAACAAATGAATACAGACTACATGTTTATATTGAATACATGGGTAAAAGAAAGAATGATATACATGTAAAAGCTACATAAAAGACGAAAGAGAGAGAGAGAGAGAGAGAGAGAGAGAGAGAGAGAGAGAGAGAGAGAGAGAGAGAGAGAAAGAGAGAGAGAAAGAGAGAGAGAGAGAGAAAGAGAGAGAGTGTGTGTGTGTTCGTCTGTGTGTACCAAGTATTATTCAACATGGAAGTAAAGAATCAAGCTGGAAAGGAGGGTGGGGGGGGGGGGGGAAGGTGAGAGTTGGATGTCGAAAAACAATGCTTTCACGGGCGGTCCACGTGCTCAAAACTAAGCCGTAGCGAGTTAGTGACCTTGGGTTCATATCCCGTCAGTCAAGCCGGCGCCATCGTGTCAAAACCAATTAACCAATTAATTCTACCGCAAGAGAACAATAGAAAAGTACTATATCATACCTATCTCCGAACAATTTACTAGGGGAAAGAACAAATATGATTTTAGAGTGTGAATCTTAATTCCACACCGTTTCGATACTAACCTAGATAATATATTCTGCTCTCTACACTTTCTCTTCTTCCTCACTCTATAAACTTTAAGAAGAAAATTGCATATGGAGAAAAGAAAAAAAAAATTCATGTAGTCGCTTTTCTCCACAATAATGTAAATGTCCGAGAAAACCCACTGTTACACGACACTTGAGATTGCCACAAGTTCTCAAACGTCGTATAGTTGTGTTCTTTTATTCCACGTCGCCCGTCTTCGCAGCAGCAAAAAACAACTCGTCAAATTGAGTTTTAAAAGCAGTTAAAAAGCTCAAGAATAATAAAGCCTGTGGAAATGATCAAATTATAAATGAGTTTTTGAAAGCTTCTGCTGGGAAGTTGATTAAAGTATATACAAAGCTGTTTAATGTAATTCTTTGTTCTGAACACATGCCGGACGAATGGTCTGTTGGACTTTTACGCCCCTTGTATAAGCAAAAGGGAGATGCTGAAGACCCAGCAAATTACAGAGGTATAACCCTGACGAGCTGCTTTGGAAAGTTATTTACCAGTGTTCTGAATAATAGGCTAACTGATTATTTTGATGAGTATGCAGTCATTGGTGAAGAACAAGCTGGTTTTCGAGCAGGTCATTCAACCCTCGACCACATTTTTACTTTACATACCATTATTGATTACTTTCTATCAAAGAGAAAAAGGTTATATTGTCTTTTTATTGACTATGAAAAAGCATTTGATTATGTGAAAAGAGCTTTTCTATGGAAGAAGATGTTTGACGTTGGAATAAATGGGCTAATGTTAAATATTATTCAAAATTTGTATAGTAAGGCCAAGTCATGTGTTTTGGTAGGTAACCAAAAGTCAGATTTCTTTCAATGTTTTACCGGTGTACATCAAGGGGAAAACTTGTCACCTGCATTGTTTGCTGTGTATTTAAATGACTTACAAGCTTATATGTTTGATAAAACTGAACACCTCCCTACTATTGAAAGAGAGGTTGCTATGTTGGACTTACAGCCGGATGACGCTGAGCTGATGTTTAAAATGTTTATTTTATTATATGCAGATGATACAACCATTTTAGCAGAATCCCCAGAAGCATTACAAGAATCGCTTAATGTGTTGTCCGAGTACTGCGATCTGTGGAGTTTGCGGGTGAACGCTAAAAAAACGAAAATAATTGTTTTTTCAAGAGGTAAAATACGAAATTTGCCAGTATTCAAATACAAAGATGAATTAGTTGAGGTCGTGTTCGGTTTTCAATATTTGGGTCTATTTTTTAATTATAATAATAAGTTTAATAAACCACAAAAGTTGTTATATGATAAGGCCTCTCGAGCAATGTTTAGCTTGTTAAAGAAGTGTAGAAAATTGTCGTTGTCCATAGATATACAAATTGAATTGTTTGATAGAATAGTTGCACCGATTATGTTATATGGCTGTGAAGTATGGGGACCAAATTCGGTAAATTTAGCAACAAAATTGCAGCTACGTTTTTATAAGATTATTTTGAAATTGAGAAAGTCGACCCCAACGTGTATGGTATTAGGCGAATTGGGCAAATTTCCACTAGATGTCCTCGTAAAAAATAGAATATTTAGTTTTTGGTTCAAATTGGTGGATTGTAATAATAGTAATAAGTTTTCAAATGTGTTGTACCGTTTTTTGCATCGCCTCTATGTAAATAACATATATGAAGCACCCTATTTAAAACATGTTGAAACAACTTTAAATGCTCTTGGTCTTAGTGGTTTTTGGCATGACCAGTTTAATTTACGATGTTCTGAAAAATGGTTTAAATTGAAAACGTTGCAATGCCTAAAAGATCAATATATACAATCGTGGTTTTCAGAATTAAATGAAAAAGAAACTTGTTTGAATTATAGATTGTTTAAAGATACATTTATATTTGAAAATTATTTGAACATTTTACCCAATAACCTAGCACTCTCTTTTTTACGTTTTAGAACATTAAATCATAAATTACCAATACAGAAAGGCCGAATGTTAAATATACCACATAACGAAAGAATATGTGTTAAATGCCAGTCTGGAGAACTCGGGGATGAATTTCATTATATATTTCAGTGTCATTTTTTTGAAAATGTGAGGAAAAGGTTTTTACCATTGTATTTTCGTAGAAATTCAAATGCAGTCAAATTTAAACATTTATTTGAATTAACAAAGAAACGAAAGTTATTGAATTTAATATATTTTATTAAGAGTATTTTGAAAGAGTTCTGATTATTTGATCACGTGTTTTTTATTTTTTTATTTTTGTAATTTATTTTTTTATTAAAACAAAAACAAACACAGAAACATATACATTCCTGTAAAAAAAAGTATGATTACAATTATTTTGTTATGAATTAAGCTTGATTCATTTTCGGTTAATTAGAAGTGTTGTGTCTCATTAATACATATATCTTTTTTGTCGTGTTTATTGCAATTTTTATTTTATTCATGTAACCCTAGGGGTTTTTGAAATAAATATTGACTTGACTTGACTTGACTTGAGTTCGAGGATTTATTTAGCATTCCATACATACAACTGCACATCGTAGCAGAACTCAAAGTAGAAGCTTTTTTAACATTCAAATCGCGCTGGCCTATATAGCAAATACTCAATCTCGAGAATATTCCAGACCGAACATGATACAACTACATTATATACGAACCGCCCATGGACTACAATAGTGACGCTCTCTGTGACGTATATATATCAAAGGTGCCGACGCACTTAATCCGAGCGAACGCCACGAACCCAGACAAAAAACCGCGTGGTAAACAACTTGTTTTGACAGGACTAGAAAGTTCACCTGCATTCTCGTCCAAGCATAAATATTGTGTATACAAAATATAATATCGGTACTTTCCCACAAAGTACAAATAAGTCAACCACATGCAAAACACAAAACCGAACCAAAGTTCAGCAACAGCAGCGTTTCCTAACACCCACACTGTTGCAGATCCTCTGTTATTGGGGAAAACAAGGATCATGGTGATTTTCTTGACATGATTCACTTGAATTTCTGCTTGTTCATTATCAAAAACTATATTTAACTACGTTTCTAACTGTATAAGAGGCATGTTTGGAAGTGGATTGTGGAGTAAATATGTAAACCCGAAATACATAAAGTAAATACTAATACTTTGGCTCGGCTCGTTGATTTCATTAGAAACTCTCCTACTCTTTGTCTTAGTGAAGTTAGTCAGGTCTCTGATCAGATCTTCGTCCTCGCTTGATTTCTTTTTCTTCCTCTTCTTCTTCTTCTTCTTCCGTGGTAGGACTGGGTTCTCTCGAACGTTGAAAAGTCCTGCAGGTTGTCCATACACTTTTGGATTTCTGCCGTTGTGACCCAGTGACTGTGTAAAAAACATATCTCAGTGACGCAACATGCTCTCTCCAACGCTGGTGTCACTCACGTCAGTTTCAAATATAGCTATTCTGATGGACACGTGGGGGGATTCGGGGGCTGTGATTGGATGGTCTCACACATCCCTTTTTCGATCATCAAAGCATAACGCTACGAAAGTTGGCCATTTTTGCCGATATCCAAACGATATCGGCAATAACAAAGACGCATGGTTCCGGTTTCTTCCACGTGTATAAAGTACACGCATACCTCGCCAGGCTTGTGTCTGTGGCTAGTCGACAGACGATGCAATTTGCTTTGTGTGTGTTTTTGTTGTTGCTTACTGTACATGACATACATTACGTGTAAAATCCAGTTCTTTAACTGGCAGCAAACCTTGCAAATTTCCAGAAGCTGCAATCTGAAGCGACCTATCTCTGATTTTTGCAGACGATCTCTCCAATCACCAATGTTTAACACAAAATCAGCAAACTCTCCTGTCACATAGAACGTCCATTGTGTAGTGCAATGTTGAAATGAAGTTACCGGTCTGAAACATTTCGTCGTTTCTTCTGAGACAATCCTTGTTCTCTTATCATCTACAGATTTACCGCAGTCTTCACCACGCGAATTCCCAACAGAAGTCAGACTTTCGAACATACAATCTACGTAGGCAAGCATGATACGTCATAACGTCATATGATTTCTAAGATATTGACGTAATGCTAAGCATCGGGTTATCTTGAGTTTTCTCCGTAATACATGTCCGTGGGTTTTTCAATGTTCGGTTATTTCCGTGGCTTAATGCAGAAAGGGAACCGTCGTCTGCAATCAACGACATGGACCATTCTGGTCCTTGTTGCTGACAAAAACATGATTTTAACACAGAATTTAATGTCAGAATAGCTATATAAACGCTATAGTGTTTTCATCGTAGCAATAGGGTCCGATATTTAGACTCGAACAAGTATAATGCGACTCGTCTTCGACTCGTCGGCATTATACTTGTCTCGTCTAAATATCGGGCCCTATTGCTACGCTGAAAACACAATAGCTGTTATTAAAGTGACAATCACTTTGCCTTTGCCGACTCTGATTCTGAAACAGACCAGATCCGCAAGTCAATCAATGCTTTGTGGATGAATGCTGGCGGGACCCTGTCTGTCAAACTGACATGTTTCATGGCACGTGCACTCAATTCAACAGTGGATCACAAATCCAGTAAGACAATCATGATATAAGTATAAAATATGGTATACTATCATAACATGAAATACCATACGTGACGTGTGTAGCATACAAGGCAAAACAAGTAAAGGGAAGTAAAAGAATCATCAAGAGAGAGCTAAACATTAAGAGACTACATAAGAAATTTTGCATCAAATCCAAACAGGTAAACATGCTAAGACATGAAATATTCTCCGTTTTCCATTTGAAAAACTGCGTGAGAGTCGCAACCGAGTATGCGTGAGAGTCGCAACCTTTCAAAATAAAGCAAGCTTGAGAGTATCAACCGGCAATTTGTAGGGTTGCTACGCGATTTCTTGACATGTAATCGAATTGCAACTTTTCAAAGACCAAAAAGTACACTCATGTTTCAAGAATTGATTAATCTTGACTTTCCCGTTGACTATAATCTTTTACTTGCATTAAATATTCCATAATAACAATGAAAAGTCAACAAGTTGGCGCAGAACGCTTGAAATGTGTCAATATTCTCTGCTCCCCTTTTACAAGTGCATTTAAATAATAAAATAATTCTGGAATATGGTACGCATACTTCTTATGCTAAAATACGATAAAATGTTTTTTTGTGAAAGTTATGATGCAATTTGTGGAGCAACTCACCTCGCTTTGCCGCCGCGTGAGAGCTGAAATGGATTGAACCCGAGCGTGGGTAGTTTCTTCGTATCAACCGGTTATACAATGTGATACTGCTCCCCGCAAACACCCG
>NC_090252.1:49210654-49238154 GCF_037325665.1 Littorina saxatilis
CTACAATGTCTTTAATCGAAGAAAGTTTGCATTCTTGGCTGAGTCAATGCAGCCCGCTCGAAAATTACTTCCCTTGGACGCGTGACGTCAGCCGAGGAATCGGCCGGGTTGAACGGCGCTCTCTTTATGCCGTGTAGTGAGCGCAATCGGGTTGTCTAGTCAAGCCCTCAAGCATACTTCACGGGTAGGTGAAGAGAAACTTAGGATGGGGTGTCTTCTCCCAGGCCAAAATTTCGCAGTGAAAAACGGAGTTTATAAAGTGTCTACCGTCCCCCTCCTGCTTTTGTTCAGGTGTTCCCACTTGAACCCTGTTTTTGTTGAACTTATTGGCATATAATGTCACGCGTCGAGGGACACAAACACACACAGACACACACATGCACACACAAACACACACACACCCACCACACACACACCCACACCCACACACACACACGTGTAATCACACACATACGCAAACACACACACACACACACACATACACACATACGTGTTATCTCACACACACACACACATACGTGACTGTTATCACACGCACACACACACATATGTGTTATCACACACACACACACACACATACACACACACACACACACACACACACACACACACACAAACACACACACACAAAATAACTGTGGTGTTGTTGTTCTGTTGTTCTGGTGGTTGTTTGTGGGTGAACGCTTCTCAGTCAAACGCAATAAAAGTGAGTCGAGCAAGCGAAGTCATTTCTTGTTCTTTACTTCGCAAAGGTTCCCGCTCGACTGCTGAGCTCTTTCTCGAGTCTCGCGGTCTCACGTGATCATACATTGCCACGCGTCTTATTAGTGCAAAAGCCCCAAACAACCCAACAGGCGCGCAACATCAACAATGCAATAGACAGTCATCGTCTCACATACACCCCCCGGGACATGCAACGGCGTCCCGCCGTTGACCAAGTGTCATCAACGACCAAATATTATAAGTCAATTTGCACAAACAATTCTTAAAGACAAAACGTAAGGCAAAACCACACAGACAAATCGTAAGGTGCCCAGCAAACACACAACGTGAATACGACGTTGCGAAAAAGTGAATTTTTCGTGTCATTAGCAACGTTGCGAACTTTACGTGAAATTTACGTTGAGCCAACCAAAAAACGCAACGTAAAACCAACGTTGTGTCATTGTGAGATTTTGGTGTTCTTTCGACGTTGTAATACAACGTAAATTTTACGTGAATTTCACGTTGCATTTTGGTGTCTTACAAATGTTGCGAAGATTACGTGAAATTTACGTGGATCCAACCAAAAAACACAACGTGAAAGCAACGTTGCGTTACAGTTGTGTTTTTTTGTTTTTTACACGTTGGTACATAACGTAAATTTCACGTGGATTCCACCTTAAAAAGCAACGTAAAATCGACGTTGTATTATTGTGATTTTCTGGTGTTCGAACAACGTTGGTATACTCACGTGATTTTCACGTGAAATTCACGTGATTTAAAAACAAAAGTTAGTTTGATACAACAAACGTTCCTACAACGTAGTTTCAACGTAAACACACAACGTTGGGGTTTGATTGATCGCCAACGTGCCCTCAACGTGAAATCCACAACGTAAATCCTACGTCAGTCATTACCAAATTTTCACCTGCACGGTTTCGTATCGTTTATCAAAGAAATGTATATACATATAAAGCCTTTGAAAATTACGTAAGGTGAACAGATTTTCAAATACAGGAGATAGATATGTGCGAAACTATCACCGAATAACAAATGACTCAGTCAGACGTTATGAAATTAAGCGCCGATGTACCGCGCAATGTATTTGATTGCTTAATTTGGCGTTCCAAATGCGTCCGGTTACATTTTCTGGCATCATTAATGCATCAACGAGAATTGAAAAGTAATGCTAAAAATATAATTGTGTACGTTTAAAGTTGATCTACTGTGCTCATCAAACCTCTTGTTGTATTTTGTAAATTGGCGAGAGGGGGGCAGAATACATGAACCTAATCTCTGTGATTGTCTATACGTGCGCGCGTGTGTGTGTGTGTGTGTGTGTGCGTGTGTGTGTGTGTGTGTGTGTGTGTGTGTGTGTGTGTGTGTGTGTGTGTGTGATTACACGTACGTGTTAGTGTGTGTGTGTGTGCGTGTGTGTGTACACGTGTTAGTGTGTGTGTGTGTGTGTGTGTGTGTGTGTGTGTGTGTGTGTGTGTGTGTGACATCAGTTTGTGTATGTGTGTGTGTGTGTGACATCAGTTTGTGTATGTGTGTTTGTGGGTGGCTGTGTGTGTATGTGTGTGTGTGTGTGTGTGTGTGTGTGTGCGTGCGTGCGTGTGTGTGTGTGTGAGTGTGTTTGTGTCCTTCGGCGCGTGACAATATATCTGCCAATAAGTTGAACTAAAACAGGGTTCAAGTGGGAATTACACCTGAAAAAGCAGGAAGGGAGCAGAATACATGTTATGAACTCCGTTATTTATTGTTTGAAATGTTATAACCTGGGAGAAGTCACCCTCGCACCCCGTCCTTAGTTTCTCTTGACCTACCTTTGAAGTATTCTTGAGGACATGACTAGACTACCCGATTGCGCCCATTGCACGGCATAAGAGAGCGCCGTTCCACCCGGCCGATTCCGCTATAGACGTCACGCGTCCAAGGGAGGTAATTTTCGAGCCAGCAGCATTGACTCAGCCAAGAACGCAAACTTTCTTCGATTAAAGGCATCTTTTGTAGCATGTCTAAAATCATGGGACTTGTGTTATCAAGCTTTTAAAATCACCAAGTAACTTTTAAGAATAGTTTCAGTTACATGCGAACTCATTCTGCTGAACGGATTTTGAGAGCCAGTGCCCATGCAACAGCCTTTAAATGCACCTCTTTCCTTTTTTCATGTTCTTTTATGGTTTGCCGATTTTGTTAACATTTTTGCATTCATGATGAAGATTTTATGGTGACTGTACAGAAATGTACGTCCTCTAGTTTCTAACCTTCCAAAAATTGGGGCTGGGGGTCGGGGGAGAGAGAGAGAGAGAGAGAGAGAGAGAGAGAGAGAGAAAGAGAGAGAGAGAGACAGACAGAGACAGACAGACAGACAGACAGACAGACAGACAGACAGACAGACAGAGACAGAGAGAGAGAGAGATAGAGAGAGCCAGAGAGGGAGACAGAGGGGAGAGAGGGAGACAGAGAGAGTCAGAGAGAGACAGAGAGAGACAACGTCGAAACTTTGTCAATCATTTCGGTTTTTTCACCTGCATTTTTAGTTTCGTAATATTCTATTCAATTAATGTTCGGTCAAACATAGAGGTTCACTAATTGTGTAAGACGAAAAGAGTATAACATAAATGCATATTGTTTCAAGGAATTTGCTGAGTTAAATGGATTTGCGAGTGCGAAACTTTCCCTCCCCAAAAAAGACGCGTTTCTAACCGACAGTGTTTTCCGGTGATGGCCACGGTCGACTTTGTGTATCCCAAATTTGGTTTTCAACTTTGATGAACACTTTCAGGACTAAAATATTCATCGTAATCAACTCGAAGGTAAGTTGTTTTCAGTTGTTCCACATGAGACGTTATCACTTATTGTACTCCATGTACACATGCACAGATTACTTGATTGTCGAGACCATGATTGGAATGGAAACGGACCGGCCAAAGATGGCGGGTCTTTCCAATAGTCACAATGTCAGCCCTAACTCAGTTCAAGGGATACACATTCTTTTAGACTCAACGTTTGAGTCAGTATAGCGAAACAATGGGTCACAAGCAGTGGAACACAAAGGAAAAACACGTTTCACATAGACGGACGCAACCTTTAGAAAGCTGTTTAATCAGACTAGCTCAGTGCATGAGACTGAAAGCGGGGGCGGCCATTGTTATCTCAAGTACTTAATTGGGCATTTTACGATCTTGAGGGAGGACGATGTATCCAGACAAGCTGCTTCAAGTTCAAGTGAATCTGCCCAGCGGACAGTGGTATGAGAAGAATTCAGAACTTGACACATTGGCTCATTACATACTTGACTATCTTTTGTCGGCCTGTTCTGTTACTCACTCAAGTAGGCAGCCGAGATACCCTGCCGGTGTCACGATTTCATCTTTCGTCTGTGTACATATTTCCCCCTCGACATATACTCAAGACTGAAATGTTGTTTCCTGGTAAAATTAAGAAGTGAAATTATTTCAGGACGAAAAGCATGTCAGTTTCTTGCATGTGAAGAAAATTGGTGGTAAAATTTAATAGATTTCAACCCCAAAATCGAATTCTTCGAAAACGTGTACTGAGTGGTTAATTACGTCCCTTGAGTAAGAAGGAAACATTTTAGGATGAATCAAATTTCTAAGTTAATTAAAACAAATTGGTTGGACAAATTTGGCCCCATGAATGTAAGGTACACAAGGTCGCTCATCAGTACTATCGAAGGGTGTTTTTTTGTTCAGTGTAGAGTTTATACTAGATCAACGAGGCCGAGAAGCGAAATATCAACACGGCGAAAGATGAAAACGTCACACCGGGGGAGAGAGCGAGACAAAGAGGAGCTATCGGGTGGAGAATGGGGAGGTGATTCGGGGAGGGGGGTGGATTAAAGATGAACGTATCACTGAAATTGTTATTTGTAAGGAGGAGAGAGTGAGACAAAGAGGAGCTATCGGGTGGAGAATGGGAGAGGGGATTCGGGAGGGGGGATTATAATGTGTGTGTGTGTGTGTGTGTGTGTTTGTGTGTGTGTGTGTGGGCGGCAGGTTGGGACGGCATTTTATCAACGAACGTACGAAATAACAAAACAAAATAAAGAAAGAACAAACAAACAAAAATTAAAACCTGACACATGCAGGTTTGTGTAGTCATTCGTTAGACTGATTTTAACCTGTCTTAGACGACTACCCATAGTCTTTTCACATTCACTGATTCAATCAATCAATCAATATGAGGCTTATATCGCGCGTATTCCGTGGGTACAGTTCTAAGCGCAGGGATTTATTTATTTATTTTTGTATTTTTACTTTGTGCAATTTATATCGCGCACATATTCAAGGCGCAGGGATTTTTATCTATGCTGTGTGAGATGGAATTTGTTTACAAAATACATCACGCATTCACATCGGCCAGCAGATCGCAGCCATTTCGGCGCATATCCTACTTTTCACGGCCTATTATTCCAAGTCACACGGGTATTTTGGTGGACATTTTTATCTATGGCAATACAATTTTGCCAGGAAAGACCCTTTTGTCAATCGTGGGATCTTTAACGTGCACACCCCATTCAAGTAATGACACACTCGGACTGTGTGTGTGTGTGTGTGTGTGTGTGTGTGTGTGTGTGTGTGTGTGTGTGTGTGTGTGTGTTTGTGTGTGTGTGTGTGTGTGTGTGTGTGCTACCTGACGGATTTTGATGAACATTGGTTTACATATTCTTGAGAGCATTCGCTTGTGTGGCTGTTCTCCGATATTTGATAGCGTTATTTGATGTCATATTGTCCCGTTTGTAAACGCTGAGCCCGCACTGTCAGAGGAGAAGAACACATGAATATAATATGTAGAAATCGCAAACCCGGCCAGAAGGCAGACACGGACAAAATGTAGGATGCTGATACATGTAAAATATGTGTCTGATGCGAGTATAGGCTTACTATGTTTACAAAAATTGTGAATAATATCTAGCCGAGATGAATTGCAACCTTTGTACCTCTCCCTTTATTTAAGATGTTTTCCCATTCTTCTTCGTGTTAGTTGGACGGTATTCTTTCTTTTTCTTTTTTCTTCCAGCCACAACACAGATAGCGTAATAGCGGCTGTTTTATTCATTCTTCTGTCTCGTTCCCTCATATTCGCATGTGATATAATGCCACTCCTTATGAGATTACACCCCCCAAACTTTGTTGCTAGACCTTTGTTGAGGAGAGAAGAGGCGAGGAAAACTGGTATGAAGTACAAGTCAAAAATCGCACCTTGATCTTACCTGACTCATTTACAGCACTTGGCAGTCTTTTGTCGATCGCTTGTCCACTTGGATAATAAAATTACGGACATGCTCCCCCCTCCCCCCCCCCCCCTCCTCTAAACTTTGCCAAAATGGGTCCTCTTGAGACATCTCGCGTATGAGAACAAAAGAAAACCGAACGGGCAAATCATATGGACAACACATGTTGGATTTCTTCTTAGGGTACGCTCACCAGTAAAAAAAAAAATGCAGCCAATGTTTTCTCAAAAAGTTGTGTTTGTGTGTGTGTGCGCGTGCACAGGTTTTTAATGTACTGTTTCGTTGAGAGGATCGTGGGTAGTGTTTTTCCTCTTTATTTTAAAATGTTCATTACAGACATATAAGACAAAATAAAGAAAAAGAAAAAAATACAGCAAAAAACAAGTCGCGTAAGGCGAAAATACAACATTTAGTCAAGCTGTCGAACTCACAGAATGTCCATAGAGGGGGAATCGAGACGAGGGTCGTGGTGTATGTGTGTGTGTGTGTGTGTGTGGTGTGTGTGTGTATGTGTGTGTGGTGTGTGTGTGTGTGTGTGTGTGTGTGTGCGTGTGTCTGTGTGTGTATGTGTGTGTCTGTGCGTGTGTGTGTGTAGAGCGATTCAGACTAAACTACTGGACCGATCTTTATGAAATTTTACATGAGAGTTCCTGGGAATGATATCCCCGGACATATTTTTCATTTTTTCGATTAATACCTTTGATGACGTTATATCCGGCTTTTTGTACAAGTTGAGGCGGCACTGTCACACCCTCATTTTTCAATCAAATTGATTGAAATTTTGGCCACGCAATCTTCGACAAAGGCCGGACTTCGGTATTGCATTACAGCTCGGTGTCAAAACTAATGAGTGAGTTTGGTCGTTAAAAATCAGAAACTTGTAATTGACATTATTTTTTTTATCAAACGTTCCAAAAACAATTCCATCTTATTCTGCGTCATTATCTGATTCAAAAAACATATAAATATGTTATATTTGGATTAAAAACAAGCTCTGAAAATTAAAAATATAAAAATTATTATCAAAATCAAATTTCCGAAATCGATTTAAAAACAATTTCGTCTTATTCCTTGTCGGTTCCTGATTCAAAAAACATATAGATATGATATGTTTGGATTAAAAACACGCTCACAAAGTTAAAACGAAAAATATAATATATGTATTCTTAAACGGATTTTTGTTTTGATGTACATTTTTCATTCAATTTTCTTTTCATGTTTGCTTGCTCTTCATTTAAACTGTACAATAGCCGCCATTTATATGTATTTTTCTAGAAAACTGTAAACACCACTATAAGCATTATGCTTGTTGTTGTTTACTCTATATGCGTTTTTTATTTGTAAATAATGCACAAACGTTGAATGCAACAGTTTAAACCAAACGAAGAGAGGTACAGAAAAGCGTGCTATGCAGCACAGCGAAACCACTATGTACAGCGCTGAACAGGCTCGTCAGTTTCACTCCGTTTTGCACAAGCGGCAGACTACGGTCTTTGTGAAAAAATGCAGTGCGTTCAGTTTCATTCTGTGAGTTCGACTGAGCTTGACTAAATGTTGTATTTTCGCCTTACGCGACTTGTTGTTGTCCTCAGTTGCATGCAGGCTGCTGAGTTGTTTTGCCTTTTTACATTTAGTCAAGTTTTGATTAAATGTTTTAACATAGAGGGGGAATCGAGACGAGGGTCGTGGTGTGTGTGTGTGTGTGTGTGTGTGTGTGTGTGTGAGAGTGAGTGTGTGTGTGTGTGTCTGTGCGTGTGTGTGTGTAGAGCGATTCAGACTAAACTACTGGACTCCGATCTTTATGAAATTTTACATGAGAGTTCCTGGGAATGATATCCTCGGAAGTTTTTTTTCATTTTTTCAATAAATACCTTTGATGACGTCATATCCGGCTTTTTGTAAAAGTTGAGGCGGCACTGTCACACCCTCATTTTTCAATCAAATTGATTGAAATTTTGGCAAAGCAATCTTCGACAAAGGCCGGACTTTGGTATTGCATTTCAGCTTGATGGCTTAACAACTAATTAATGACTTTGGTCATTAAAAATCGGAAACTTGTAATTAAAATTATTTTTTTATCAAACGATCCAAAAACAATTTCATCTTATTTTTCGTCATTTTCTGATTCCAAAAACGTATACATATGTTATATTTGGATTACAAACAAGCTCTAAACATTAAAAATATAAAAATTATAATTAAAATTAATTTTCCGAAATCGATCTAAAAACAATTTCATCTTATTCCCTGTCGATTCCTGATTCCAAAAACATATACATGTAGATATGATATGTTTGGATTAAAAATACGCTCAGAAAGTTAAAACGAAGAGAGGTACAGAAAAGCGTGCGTTCAGTTTCATTTTGTGAGTTCCACAGCTTGACTAAATGTAGTAATTTCGCCTTACGCGACTTGATCTTTTTCCCACACACTTTGAACACGTGCGAGTACCAGCAATAGAAAATTAACAAAACACCTTCCTCCCCCTCTTAGGTGAAATGAAAGCGGACGTTTTCAGCGTGCATTCCCTTGAATTGACTGAATGGTTAATCATGCTTCTGTGATCTTGGGAGTTGTGGTTTTTTTCTGTGACATTCACAAACATACAAATGACAGAGTCCGACTAAAGGCTTACTGGAATTTACTGTTGAGTAATAAGTGTGTCATCTTAGGACCATGCCAGTGCATGGGGGATATCTTGGATACAGGGCGGACAGGCTTGCAAGCAATATATAACTCTGACTGTTGACCGTCGTTGTAATTTCCCACTTTGTAGTTGTCAAGGTATTTTAACATGTGGGCTTTATATTTTATAAGCGTGTACAAGAGCATTGTTAGTAATAACGCGCGCTATTTTTAGTTAAAAAAGGGATCAACTTGGAATGTGCACCCGACATTTCAATTTGTTTTCCCCTTTCTAATAATGGGTGAATTTGTTTTATTATAACTGAATTGCTTACAACCGAAATACCTACATGCCGAAATAACTGAAATAAAAAAAATAAACAAATAGACGAATAGGGAAATGATACATCTTTCTTTCTTTATTTGGTGTTTAACGTCGTTTTCAATCATTCAAGGTTATATCGCGACGGGAAATGATACATAAATAAGTTCATAAATGAATGAGTTAATAAATGCGTTATGGCGAAATTTAGATAACAAATTAGGAACTTTAACATTAATTTCAAATTAACTAACCAAATAACAAGATCAATAGGTAAAGTGTTTTGTATGGGGGATGTAACAAAATGAGGAACTTGAAAACCACCATGTAGGTGTCCGACATTTGCTGGTGTCTTGTTTGCAATGATTTCAATTTGGTTCCAACATTTTGTTGTCGTCGTCGTCGCTCTTGCTGTCTTTGTTGTAGTTGTTGTTATTTGGGGGTTAAACGGGAAAAGGGGCAGAAATATGTTGGACTATTGAACGATCGTTTTCACACTAGGTGTCGGACTTCAAGTACAACGCGGGGTAAAAGTACTTAATGGAAATCCATGAGCTATGAGTTTAATAGATAATCGTTATTTCGAGCAATTTCCATGTCTGAACATCCCACGGATATCCGCGTGCCACCCATCATTTCCTTTTACACGACAAAGTCGTGTCGTAACAATTCACTTCCACCCTCCCCCTACCCCTCCCTATACACTTGATAGTCCTCAACTTCGACCTACGGCGATAGGGGGATAATTGAGACAGCACTCTAAGTAGCTTTCCAGGTTACTGAATGACTTTGATTTTGATCACAAGTTTTGGAAACTGTGAGCCCTTTCATCCTCAGGGAGACAGACGGACACCGCTCCTGTGTACAACGTGGGATTTAGAGCGGGTCAAAGTTGAATCAAACTTGCCACATTCATTTCTTGCCTCATGATTAGCATGCATCGTTCACTGCTTATTGTTGTTGTTGTTTAGAAATCAGTGCGCGCGCGCGCAAGTTTGTATGAATGTGTTCGTGCGTGAGTGTGTGAGTGTGAGTGTGTCAGTGTGTGTGTGTGTGTGTGTGTGGTGTCGGTGTGTGTGTGTGTGTGTGGTGTCAGTGTGTGTGTGTGTGGTGTGCCAGTGTGTTTGTTTGAGTTCGTGCCTGTGTGTGTGTTTGTGTGTGTGTGTGTGTGTGTGTGTGTGTGTGTGTGTGTGTGTGTGTGTCATAGTGTCAGTTATTCTTTCTTTTGTCCCAAATCCTTGCTTTCCAGAAACCTGTGATGTCATTCTTCCTTGAAAATTTCTTCCAAAACTTGGTTGTCCAACTTTTGTCCGAGAGATGAGGTCGGAACGGTGGTATGAGAAGAATTCAGAACTTTACACCTTGATGTCATCTGACTGATTGGCTAATTACACACTTGACGGTCTTTTGTCGACCTGGATCATAAAATTGCCGACCATGTTGATTTACCCACCCCCTTATGAACGTGAGTCTACTTGAGACATCAGCGTAGCCAACACACACCAAACCCAAAGTCGGACCATAACAAGTTTTCATTATTTTATGCCTGTCACCCCACCCTTTTACCCCCCCCCCCCCTCCGCCCCCACCGCTTACCCCTTCTCAGTTCACAGTTAATTGTCTGCAGCCTCAACCCCCCGTGGGTAATAAATCACTCGACTATCGTCGCCTGCTTCTGATGACCGCTCTAAATAATTTGTCAGATAGCAGTGTGCAAAAGACACCGTTGAGTGTACATGTATTACCTTTCCTATATGCTTAGGACACGTGCCTTTTCAAGTCATTGTCAATTACAAAATGTAGGTCTTACAACACAGCCACTGATTTTCAGGTGACGGTATCAATGCCGGGTCCCTGCTCTGCGAAAAAAAAAGTGTTTGCATTAATCGGAAGAAACATACTGCATAAGCGTAATTTATGCAGAGGTATGATGTTCTTAAGTTGTGAGATTTTTTAATGATCAGTGCTTACTAAATTCATTGATTAGATTGGTTTTATATAATGAAGTTAGAATTCTGCTGCTCTGATTAGTGAAATATTCAAAAATGCTATCATGCTATTTTGGCACCGTCATGGCTTTGTAGACTAATAATATATCTGCGTAATTGATTTCAACTCTTAGAAATCAAAAGTATAAAAAATTGTATTGTGTCTCTTCTTGTCGTTAAATAATAACAACTGTAAAACAAATTTGCTTTGATAAAGCTCCCGTTTTTCTCTCAGAATTTTGCTCATTTTTGTTTTGTTTACATGCCCCAGACACAAAAACTACAAAACGATTCATAAAAGTTCCGTTCCATGCATTCCGTCTCCTCTCAATCTAAAATCCCCCTCCCCCCCCCTCCCCCATAGACCCTCCCCCCAAAGTTTTCCGCTAGCCTCTTCGACTTTTCCCAACGAAGCGTACAGGAGCGGGGCAATCAGGAGCCTTTGCAATTTTATGACCCGTCTGAAAGAAGTGATTGACTGGACACTGTCAAGTGCTCTTAAAGAAGCGATCAGATACGTGAGAATCACAGTGTGACATTTGACAAGAGGTTGACGGAAGTCTGGCAACCAGATGTTAGAGGGAAAAAATAACTCACTGAAAAAGTGAGATCGCACGTGTCGGACAGATGAAGGTTAGAAAACAAGTCGCGTAAGGCGAAAATACAACATTTAGTCAAGCTCAGTCGAACTCACAGAATGAAACTGAACGCAATGCATTTTTTCACAATTGACCACAGTCCGCCGCTTGTGCAAAACGGAGTGAAATTGACGAGCCTGTTCAGCGCTGTAGTGGTTTCGCTGTGTTGCATAGCACGCTTTTCTGTACCTCTCTTCGTTTTAACTTTCTGAGCGTGTTTTTAATCTAAACATATCATATCTATATGTTTTTGGAATCAGGAAACAAAGTTTGATTGTAATGATTGCTTCCATTTTCTGTGCACCTTCCACCTCTACAACATGCATACACTTGATAGTCTTCAACTTCGACCTACGGCGATCGGTGGATATTTGAGACAGTACTAGCTCCGAGGAGCTTTCCAGGTTACCGAAAGACTTTGATTTTGATAACAATGTTGAAAAGGCTGTGAGCCCTTTTATCCTCAATCCCGCAGTGGGGCACTGCGGTTATGAATTAAAGGCCCCTCCTGTTTTTGGAACCGCAGGAGCTTTCTAGTTTGCTGTTAGGTAGATTTTTGGTTCCTCTTTCCTGTCATGCTCTCTTTTTCTTCATGAATTCTTTTCTTTTTTTCTGCCTTCTTGCTCATTCACCTGTATTTTTTCCAAAAATCTCTTCTCTTGCCGCTTGTCTCGCGATTCATGTATAGTTTAATCTGGTTTTTTTTTGTTGTTTTTTTTTGCGTTCGTGGGCTGAAACTCCCACGTACACTCGTGTTTTTTGCACGAGTGGAATTTTACGTGTATGACCGTTTTTTACCCCGCTATTTAGGCAGCCATACGCCGTTTTCGGAGGAAGCATGCTGGGTATTTTCGTGTTTCTATAACCCACCGAACTCTGACATGGATTACAGGATCTTTTTCGTGCGCACTTGGTCTTGTGCTTGCGTGTACACACGGGGGTGTTCGGACACCGAGGAGAGTCTGCACACAAAGTTGACTCTGAGAAATAAATCTCTCGCCGAACGTGGGGACGAACTCACGCTGACAGCGGCCAACTGGATACAAATCCAGCGCGCTACCGACTGAGCTACATCCCCGCCCCGTTTAATCTGTTAGTGTTCTGATGTAAGTCCAGCAGTAGATAGGTTAAGCCTATTTTAACATACTGGAAACTGGTAATCTTCCAGTAGGTATTAATTTAGTTTTACTAAAGCCTGCTGGGACACAAGTAATGGGTTAGTGCATTTGTAAACAGGAATCGCTTGACAAGTGGCCCCCTTCATCCCCCCCTTCCTCGTCCTGATATGGCTCAGCGTAGTCGGCTGGACGTTAAGCAACAAATAAACAAACAAATTTTATCCTCAAGGAGAGAGACGGACACCGCGGCCCCTATAATGGGCTTTAATTGGAGCGTGTCAAAGTTCATTGCATCCTGATCAGCATATGAAACGTTTATCGCTTATTGTAGTTGTGTATAACTCATAGTAGTGGGAATAAGGTGACGCGCTAGTGTGAGTTTGTGTGTGAGTGTGTGTGATTCGTATATATATATATGTATATATATAACAGTAACGGATGTTATTTGTGTTTGGACAATTACAAACATTTAATTCTTGTACACAGATTAAAGACAGTTTCCCTTCCAGGTCAAATGTCTTAATGATGCAAATACAAATAAAATACCCCCAAACTGTTCTGAAACGATCAATTTTCGTTTGAAATACTTCATTTCTTATGGAAGGAATACACACCGGCACACAGTCTTTTGTTGTCTTGGCTTGCGGCCTAAATCTGACACAAGGCTCGAAGAAGGGACATAATGCTTCATTTCATATATTAAAAAGAAATACATGTATAGTGTCAACACTCAGTTGGCAGTAGGCCAGAGACAGTAGTAGGCAGTGGAAAGTTACTAAAAAGTGACCTAAGTTGAAAAGATGTGTGTCATGAATTATTATTATGAGGCGCGAACCTGTCAAGAATAGAATAGGCAACCGAGACTACTCGCGCATTACGCGACGTAGCCAAGTGACGTATTCATGTGACGTATCCAAGTGTACTGACGTAAACTAAAATCGTTTCACGAGAGGGTCGTTTTCCGCAAGCCCACGGAGCGAAGAACGCTTGGAGGAAAAGCCGTTCCCCTGTCTTTGTAGGTAAGAGACTGTGATTATTACATCGACAATCGTTCCACGGGATCTGGGCGGAGATGAGTGTATCGTGTCAGTCAGAAACAGAATTGACGAAAAAAAAGAAGAAGCAGAAGAACACATCGCCGTAGTCATCGAGGAAGATGATACGATGAACGATGATATCTTCCGAATAGACACTCAGAAGATGATTCCTCTGCTGGAAACTACTAGTACAGAAGATGTCACAAGCGTGAACTTCTGTAAAGAATTGAGTAGAGAAAGAACAAAAGAGGCGAAAGCGATCTGTAGTGCATTCTCCAAGAATCTGACTGATGTACCGATTACTACCAACTTGGAGAAGTGCAGAATCGAACTTACAGAGAAGAAACCTGTGTTTGTTCGACCGAGACTCGTACCTCATGCGATGGTGAAAACGGTCGAAGACGAGATCGACGAGATGTTGAAGCTCGGGGTCATTGAACCGGCAAACTCACCGTACAATGCTCCAATCGTTTTTGTGAAGAAGAAAGGAGGTAAGAAATACCGGGTTGTGACAACCATGGAGCAGATTATTTAAGTCGCGCTTCATATAGTGACTAAATTTGGGAAATTCATTCTCAAGAAAGGGGCTGTCATGAATTATTATTATGAGGCGCGAACCTGTCAAGAATAGAATAGGCAACCGAGACTACTCGCGCATTACACGACGTAGCCAAGTGACGTATTCATGTGACGTATCCAAGTGTACTGACGTAAACTAAAATCGTTTCACGAGAGGGTCGTTTTCCGCAAGCCCACGGAGCGAAGAACGCTTGGAGGAAAAGCCGTTCCCCTGTCTTTGTAGGTAAGTGACTGTGATTATTACATCGACAATCGTTCCACGGGATCTGGGCGGAGATGAGTGTATCGTGTCAGTCATTTACATTGTGTTGTTGTCAAGTTGTGTACGTTTTGAATGTGCGCTGTTGCCAAATCCCCATTTTTCGAAACACAGTAATAGAATGAGAACGATAATAAAATATGAACAAACCAAGTCTTTTAGACAGGCTGTGTAGGTAACACATATGGCCCTTTGATCTGTTTCAGGAACCCACGGTCCAATTGATTCATTCATCTTCCTCTTCCTCATGTTGCCGTAATTGTGGAGAGAGATGTAACCAGACTACTACTGCTATTAACTTGATGATGGTGTCTTGAGAAGAAGAGTGACGAACAAAACCAGGAGCGCGGTCTTCTAGACCAGTCAAGTGCTACAAGTCATCTCGAGTACCTTTTCAATGACATCGAGCTAAGTCAAAACTTCATAAACATTATGTGTATTCCTTTTGTTTTGATGTCCTCCAAGGGAAAATTATGAAGAACGTTTGCAGCAGCGGAGTCACGTTAGATTACCGTGACAGAATTGAAATCCAGCAGCAATAGACATGTGATCAGAGTGTGCTGAGATGCAAGTAACATGACCTAGCTTGAACAGTGTGTGATACATTTAGTACGATACTGATATTTAGCAAAAATATAGACTAACCTGATTAATGTGTGCTGCATTGCAAGAATTTTATTAACACTATCCATGCATTAAATTGTATAAACCTGTGTTGACCTTTCTCCGCTACTTCGAGAGCATGGGAAAGAGTGAAGGAAAGTAAAGTCCAGGCAGTACCTGTTTCTTTAGCTAATACGAAAAGGCGGCGTGTTTTCCTTCCATAAACTTCCTTTGGAAGGCGCACGCAGAAAGAAACAGGCTGACGAAAACTGACCTGTGACATATGGGGGCTCGTCCGGGATATTATAACTCGTAATTTCAATTTGGCTTCCCCAAACAAATTTTCTTCAACAAATTCCCTATTCGTTTTTCGTTTGTGTGTTCGTCCGTTCATGTTCATCATCGTATAAATCAACTTTTGTGTTTATTCATGTTTATAGTTAGTTCATCATTGAACGATAACAGAGTCTGACGTGTGTGCTTCAGCACACGGGAATAATCCAAATGAAGAGTGACGCAAGGCTTTGACGTCACTATAATAATTTACGTAAAGCACTAATGTTATAGTAGTTTAGTTCCCCCTATTTGGCTGTGCTAAACAAAAAGCTATAACAGAAGACAGTGGACTAACACCCTGTCAGGCCATCCTGTGTCCCTTAGTCGACAAAATTATAATATTGTTGGTCGCCGTGGGAGGTTGGTGGGCGAATTGGGTTATATACGAGGGATAGCACTCATCTTCGTCCAGAAGGACCGTGGAAGTGAAGTTGATTCTGCAGACAGTCACACTTCACAACGCCAAGAGTAAGGGTTAGGAAATTTAGATTATTGTCTATACAGCAGTAGATAATTGAAGAATCTTATTTCGACTTACTGTGCGATAGAATCGAGTTGATATTAATATAGGCGAAAGGTCCACGTTGATGGAGCGCCGATGAGATATTAAAATGAAGTTCACTCGATAGAACGGTATATTGTTTGACATATACCAGAAGAACCATAAATTCTAGTGTTAGGTATCCGTGGTTGTAAAAGGATATTAGAATGGTTCAGAGAAATCGTGTCATTGGGACACGTAACGTTTACTGAGGTAACGTTGAACGTTCATGAATTCAAGTAGCAAAGTGAGCTTCACTAAAGTAACACTTCATTCTATAGTGGGGGAGTTTTCTCTCTCTAGTAAATAGTGTGTGAAAAGCAGTTTAGTCAAATCGGTTTTTCAACCGAGCATCACGTATTTGCAGTTTGATTCAGTGAATATCTGTGTGTGAGTTAACGTAAAGGATATGCAAACATCCAAACACCCGAGTACTAGGGCGCATATAGCAAGAATGAACGCTGACCCGCAGAACCAGAATACGGCCGAGGCCGTAGTTTCAGATGTTGAAGGGGGTGACACATATGTCAACACCCAAGGAGAATCGAGCGATAATGATTCTCAGACGTTAGGCGCGCGTGTAACGACTTATGTATCCGCTGCGAGTAATGAACGTGCAGGTCCGATCCACCCTGTAAAATCCGGATTAGAGTGGACTCGCGAACTTTTGGCGATAGGACGAGAGTTAGGACTCGAAGGCAAAGACTTGCGTGAGTTTGTAGCTGAAGAACGCGCACGAGAGGAACGAGAAGCTCACGAACGCGAACGTGAACGTGAAGAACGCGCACGAGAGGAACGTGAACGTGAAGCCGATCGCGCGTTTCAGCTAGAACAGTTGAGGATACAAACGGAAGCACGCCGAGACAACGCCAACAATAACGCGTCGAGGCGTCGTGGGGATGACGACTTTATCCCAAAAATCCCTTTTCTTGATGACAAAGACGACATCGAGAGTTGGTTTGCACAATTTGAACATTATGCAACCGACTGTCATCTCGACGACGAACGCAAAGCTACGAGAATGGTGTATTTCCTGAAAGGAAAGGCAAGAACCATTTATGCAAAACTCAGTTTCGAAGACGCGCGCAACTACAACACTTTGAAGAATGCGTTGTATGATGGATTTCAACTGACAGCAGATCAATATCGGAAGAAATTCCGTCAGCTGAAGCGAAACCCATCTGACACGTACAAAGAACATGTCACCAAACTTGAGCGCATCCTCGATAAATGGATCGAGTTAGCCAAGTGCGATGAACATGTGGCAGATCTGAAGGATCTAGTTCTCAGAGAACAATTAGAGAACACCTTCCCTGCCGAAGTGATGTTGCACGTACTTGATCGGAAACCGAAGTCTGCGAAAGAAATGGGCGAAATTGCCACGGAGTACGAACAATCACGTTCGAACATCAGGCCACGGCAATCTCACCAAAACCATTCTAGCGGCAGCGCGTTTTCGAACACGAAAGGTTCGAACGTCGTCGAAAGTGACGCGAAAGAGAAATCGTCACAGAAAGAACATAAATACGTGAGCGATGATGAAAAACAAAGACTGAAAGCCACAGGCTGTTGTTTTTTTTGCAGAGGCAAAGGACACACGTCACGATTTTGTCCCAATAAGGGAGAAAGCGTTCACGCAGTTCATGTTCGAAATGAATTTGATGAACAAGAAATCCCCGTACATCTTGACAAGCTGTGCAAGTCGTGCGAAAAGAAGGATTTCAAAGAGGAAGTGTTCATCAAGTTAGACGGCCGAATCGTAAAAGCATTACGCGATTCCGGGTGCTCAGGTATTATGGTCAGGGCCGACCTTATACCTGAAGAAAGGTACTTGGCAAAGAAAAAAGAAACTACGCTCGCAGAGAAGAAAACACGGAAATTGTGTCCCACGGCTGTGGCCCACATTGACTGTCCGTATTTTGATGCCAAAACCGAAGTGGTCATACTCGATGATCCCATTTATCCTGTCCTCATAGGTAAATGGTATGGTGTAGGCCAGAACAAGAGGAAGACCCCTTTGTTTCCAGTACGTGACCCGAGTTGGTATCAAGGTGAGACCAACGCGGCGGTCAGTACACGGAAGCAAGAGAAGAGAAAAAAAAAACGGAATGAGAAACCTGTGCCGGGAACTAGTCATGATGACAGAAATACACACAAGATGTATTCCCCGCAAGATCTCAAGAAGGCTCAGAATGATGATGAAACACTGGCAAAAGTACGCCAAATGGCTGTTTCAGGAGAATCATTCCACGGTGTGAAATATGTATACAAGAAAGAAATCTTGTACAGGACAACCCTCGACAAAACCGGGAGTGAATCTAGTAAAGTCGTTGTTCCCAAAGAAATGAGAAGCAAAGTGCTTTCTTTTGGGCACGACCACCCGATGACAGGTCATCTCGGGCAGAAGAAAACCACTGATAGAATCAGGTGTGAGTTCTGGTGGCCAGGTTTGGTCGGAGACATAAAACGTTACTGTCTCTCGTGTGACACATGCCAAAGAACAGCGCCAAAAGGCAGAACCAAGAAAGCACCTCAAGACAGTCTGGGGTTCTCACCCTTTGAAATGCGGTATGGCAAGACCATCAGAGGTCCCATGCAGGTTCTGCGTCGTGCATGGACTGATGAATCGGTCGAAGGTGAACAGAAGACGTCAGCAGAATACGTTGTCGACCTCAGAAACAGAATTGACGAAAAAAAAGAAGAAGCAGAAGAACACATCGCCGTAGTCATCGAGGAAGATGATACGATGAACGATGATATCTTCCGAATAGACACTCAGAAGATGATTCCTCTGCTGGAAACTACTAGTACAGAAGATGTCACAAGCGTGAACTTCTGTAAAGAATTGAGTAGAGAAAGAACAAAAGAGGCGAAAGCGATCTGTAGTGCATTCTCCAAGAATCTGACTGATGTACCGATTACTACCAACTTGGAGAAGTGCAGAATCGAACTTACAGAGAAGAAACCTGTGTTTGTTCGACCGAGACTCGTACCTCATGCGATGGTGAAAACGGTCGAAGACGAGATCGACGAGATGTTGAAGCTCGGGGTCATTGAACCGGCAAACTCACCGTACAATGCTCCAATCGTTTTTGTGAAGAAGAAAGGAGGTAAGAAATACCGGGTTGTGACAACCATGGAGCCGATTATTTAAGTCGCGCTTCATATAGTGACTAAATTTGGGAAATTCATTCTCAAGAAAGGGGCTGTCATGAATTATTATTATGAGGCGCGAACCTGTCAAGAATAGAATAGGCAACCGAGACTACTCGCGCATTACGCGACGTAGCCAAGTGACGTATTCATGTGACGTATCCAAGTGTACTGACGTAAACTAAAATCGTTTCACGAGAGGGTCGTTTTCCGCAAGCCCACGGAGCGAAGAACGCTTGGAGGAAAAGCCGTTCCCCTGTCTTTGTAGGTAAGAGACTGTGATTATTACATCGACAATCGTTCCACGGGATCTGGGCGGAGATGAGTGTATCGTGTCAGTCATTTACATTGTGTTGTTGTCAAGTTGTGTACGTTTTGAATGTGCGCTGTTGCCAAATCCCCATTTTCCGAAACACAGTAATAGAATGAGAACGATAATAAAACATGAACAAACCAAGTCTTTTAGACAGGCTGTGTAGGTAACACATATGGCCCTTTGATCTGTTTCAGGAACCCACGGTCCAAATGATTCATTCATCTTCCTCTTCCTCATGTTGCCGTAATTGTGGAGAGAGATGTAACCAGACTACTTCTGCTATTAACTTGATGATGGTGTCTTGAGAAGAAGAGTGACGAACCAAACCAGGAGCGCGGTCTTCTAGACCAGTCAAGTGCTACAAGTCATCTCGAGTACCTTTTCAATGACATCGAGCTAAGTCAAAACTTCATAAACATTATGTGTATTCCTTTTGTTTTGATGTCCTCCGAGGGAAAATTATGAAGAACGTTTGCAGCAGCGGAGTCACGTTAGATTACCGTGACAGAATTGAAATCCAGCAGCAATAGACATGTGATCAGAGTGTGCTGAGATGCAAGTAACATGACCTAGCTTGAACAGTGTGTGATACATTTAGTACGATACTGATATTTAGCAAAAATATAGACTAACCTGATTAATGTGTGCTGCATTGCAAGAATTTTATTAACACTATCCATGCATTAAATTGTATAAACCTGTGTTGACCTTTCTCCGCTACTTCGAGAGCATGGGAAAGAGTGAAGGAAAGTAAAGTCCAGGCAGTACCTGTTTCTTTAGCTAATACGAAAAGGCGGCGTGTTTTCCTTCCATAAACTTCCTTTGGAAGGCGCACGCAGAAAGAAACAGGCTGACGAAAACTGACCTGTGACAATGTGTATTTCTACTCCAGACATTATGGAGGCTCTGGTGTCACTAATATCAATGTGCTGTCTTTGCTTTGTTTAGCGACCAGCATCAAAGAGGCGCATAGAGGACTGCCTGGGAGAAGAGGACCACCAGGACAAAGAATGAAATCGATTGAATATGCTGTGCTGTAGCCCTGCAAAGCTGCTGCATTTTTAGTTTCTCCGCAACATAATATGCATGTTTTTGTTATGAAATAAAATTGTTGATCGTATCTTGAGTTTATGGTGTTACATGTAATAGTCCTTATGATCTGTGACTGAGTGTGAAAGTTGGTGTGTGTGCGTGTATACATTTACCAAAACCTACATTCACTCTCAACGTTGCATTCACGTCGAAATCAAACCAAACCACAACCACAACCAAAATTTCACGTTGTGTCGACGTGTAATTCACGTCAATTTTATCAGGAAAATGCACCAAAACACAACTTTTACGTTGTGTCAACGTAGAATTCACGTAATTTTTTATCTAAATTTTGACCTAAAATTTACGTTCCATTCACGTGGACATTACGTAAAAATGCAACGCAATTTCAACCAAACCACAACCACAACCAAAAATTCACGTTGTGACAACGTAAAATTCACGTAATGTTTTTACGAACAATCCACTTCCACCAATAATTCACGTTGCATTCACGTTGGTGTCACGTAAAATGCAACGTTGTTTTCCAACGTTATTCCCACGTGATTTCGTCCATACAAATCTACGTAAAAAAACGTTGAAACGCAACGTAAACCCAACGTAACCCAACGTGAATATAACGTGAATACAACGTAAAATTGTTTGCTGGGGTGCATCAATGGGAAGCCATACTATATCCAAAAATATAAACTGTGCACAACACTCGCCAAAACATAGGGTGCCAAATGACAACATATCTACACACTGAAAACCATCACACTGAAACCCAAGTTGCGAAAAAGATCCCCAGTCAATTTCATTTAAGCCTTTCGTTTAGGCTAAAAAGTTACTCTCTAAAATGTCCGTCGTGGCCAAATACATTCACCCTTTTCGTTACAACCACCCAAAAACAACGAACATACACCACAACAAAAAAAATATAATAAAAAAAATTTCAGGAAATAATGTACATGTCCGAAATTTGTCCTATGGCAGCAACTTTTTCTTTATCTTTTCCCTGCATACAAAAACACCCAAGCACACCTAAGAGTGTCTTGAACATACCATCAAAATTAAACTGCAATCACAAAACAATGTAGCCTTGACTACGCACTGATTTCATTGCAGCATCAAATCTTGGAAAAAACAAACAAAAACAAAAACATCTCATCAAAACTAAACTGCAATCACAAAACAATGTAGCCTTGACTACGCATTGATTTCATTGCAGCAGCAAATCTTGAAAAAACACAAAAACATACCATCAAAATTAAACTACAATTAAACAATGTAGCCTTGACTACGCATTGATTTCATTGCAGCAGCAAATCTTGAAACAAACACAAATACATACCATCAAAATTAAACTACAATTAAACAATGTAGCCTTGACTACGCATTGACTTAATTGTAGCAGCAAATCTTGAAAATAACACAAAACAAAAACTGACACAAGTTCAGCCCAAAACAACACAATGCACAACAAAACACTAACAGGTTATCTCTACCATGCTGCTTCACCATTGACAAATCAGACAAGCACAACCAATCTCCAGAAAGAAAAAACAAAACAAAGAATCCGGTATAAAATTGATCTTAAAAATTGTATCCATTATTCCTTTGTCCTAAAGGACCAAATAATCTCTACAACTATTTACCATAAAAATTTTGAACAAACACAGTGTTTTCATTAGTCATGTTCTTTTCTTCCTCTCAAATGTCTTCCTTTCATCATTATACAAGTACCCAAAAAAAGTTACTTCCCTTTCATCATATGAAAACACCACACACAAATAAAAACGTTTCTCTCAGACGCAAACTCACCAACAACTAACATTTGCAATTTTTCAGTCTCTCAGCGTACACCAAACATTACTATTCACACATTTACATGCTATATCCAAACTTTTCTTTTCTCTTGAGATGCAAAGCAGAAAAACAGCAATTCAATCAACATGGCAAGTATGCAATTTCCAATAAAGCAGAATTGACTACACATCTTGGATTGCACCATCTTTCTACATTCATAACAGCTAGAATTCCAAATTCCCAACCTGAATGCAGAAACGCTGACACTCTTTCCCCCACGGCACAATGAACTTCCATTTGCAATATCCACCATAGTAGCGAAAGCTATCCATTAATGGTTACAAATTTATCCCATTTATCAAAAAGAACGCATTCTTTTCTAAGGATTAACCCTTCATCTGTACCAAAACAAAAACAATGCCACCGTGCCATACTGATGAAAAACCATCCTCCCATCTTCTCTCAAATTCTCTCATTTTGCACATGACCTCACATAGCACAAATTTCATACCAAAACACCAATAACACACCGTGACAGCCGTTTACTGTCACCTTTGCAAAAACAACACAATATATGGAGCACCATTTTCACCAAAACTAAGTATGTCCTCCATACATCACTTTTTATTCACCACACACACTCTACATTCCTGGTGGACGGAGTCCGGTGCCTGCCCTGCGTCAACACTAAATGCCTCTACTGGGGTTGGGGAGGGGGGTACATCCATGCTCCACTGTAAGGCGATTTGCCTCGCATCAACGAAAGTCATGCCCTTCTTTTCTTGTACGATTTTCTTTAACTCTCTCCTCAGGATCGTATCTCGGACTCCAGCTATAAACTGATCTCTAATAGCCTCATCCGGGTTGGGGAAAACTGATGTCTTAAGTGCAAGCACTTTCTCTTGTAAATCTCTAAGTCCGAACGAAAACTCACGGACATCTTCATCTGCGCGTTGCCGTCTACCATAGAACTGACCCAGAATTTCGTGAGAGGACCCCACCCCCGAAAAATGTTCCCTCAATACGTGGAAAATCTTGTCCACCCCCTCTGCTTTACCCACACTTAACTTGACTTCTTTGGCGGCCACACCACTCAGGTGTTCCAACACAAAACCTTTCACGTCTTTCACAGCATTTTGTTCTAAGACTCTTTTGCAGTCTTCTATCCACTGTACCACATTCTCGTCCCCTTTGCCTGTGAATTTATACAATGTTTTTTCTTTTCTCATGTACACAACATTTTTTCCTAACATTTGTAACTGCAATTTTGCCAATTCCTCTTTTAAAGACTCTACAGTGTTTGGTTCTTGCCCAGCAGACTCCATAACTACAACTATTTAGCAAAAATCCACAAAAAAATAAATACCAAACTATCACCCAAACAACTTTCTGCAAAAATTTTCAAGTACCAAAATAACATCAAAAAGTAACGCCAAAATAACACAATATAATCAGTCAAGTCAAGTCTGACTGGTCAAAATCAAAATTTCATACTCAATCAACCCAAAATGTCATGGCACAAAATTTTTTGTCCACTCAGGCATCACCCTACCATCAATCATTCCACCTAACCTGCACTCCTTTCATTTTAAAATGTCTTAAAAAACAATTCCTAATTATATCAGCAGTCCAAATATGTGCCAAGTGTACTCTGGTAACTACCTTTCTTGGGGGGAAAAATATCATGTAAACGGCGAGAGCCTGTAGCTTACATTGACGGTGTAAACTGCCAACACCTGACAAAGACCCTTCACAATTGCAATACTTATTCAATGCACCGCAATGCAAACCACAACATGATATAATTATATCCAACAACAATTTCTAATTACACCCCTTTTATCCAGCACATTCCAACATTCTTCCAGCTGTAGTGCAAGTCCTGGCCTCTTTTCTTCAACCCTCTCATTTACTGCCACTACACGCAATAAATATCATTTACCAACGAATGTATCTACTATTTCTTGGTCATCACAGTATCTTCACTTTCTTAACTGCATTCTCTGCGTCATACTAATAAATCAAATATAGTGGGGTTTTTTCTTTCTATACTGCACCCATAGTTTATTTTCTAATCACCTGCATCATACTGTTGCTTTCGTTGGCCATGCCGGTCTCTGAACCTCACGTTCACACTGTCTTCACCGCTGTCCGCTGTCGACGACGCCATTTGTGGTGTTGTTCCTGGCTTCACCGCTGTCCGCTGTCGGCGACGCCATTTGTGGTGTTGTTGTTCTGTTGTTCTGGTGGTTGTTTGTGGGTGAACGCTTCTCAGTCAAACGCAATAAAAGTGAGTCGAGCAAGCGAAGTCATTTCTTGTTCTTTACTTCGCAAAGGTTCCCGCTCGACTGCTGAGCTCTTTCTCGAGTCTCGCGGTCTCACGTGATCATACATTGCCACGCGTCTTATTAGTGCAAAAGCCCCAAACAACCCAACAGGCGCGCAACATCAACAATGCAATAGACAATCATCGTCTCACATAACCATCACAATCACAGTTTGGCAAATTCATCTTTGATTTTATTGCGGCCGAACCCCCCTCCCCCATTTTCCACACTAGATCCACTGTTTCATCTTTGTCTTCGTCTCTCTTCCCTTTATCTTATCTCGTCTACCTACTTGAGTGAGTAACTGAAGGGGTATTGTAATCATCTCTTTCCTAGATTTTCCCACCGACAGAGTTGGTTTTTGTCTTGAATTCAGTACCTCACACGTACACGGTAATTGGCGTGACACCTCAAGCGGACCTTCTTCAGTGTAAAGTGTCTGCTGACCAGGGACACGAGGGTCTGTGGTTGAGCAACTTTATGGTTTAACCGGGTGGACTGGGGGAGTAGCAACAGCATGTGAACCACTTTAGAAATAACTTGTGAAGGTTGCAGTTGGTCAGATCAAAGAAGAGAAGATGGGAACGTGGGTCCTGAGAAGAAACCACCACCCTAATACTTTACTTTGTGCAAGAATCAATCACGCGTACAGCATTACAGATGCCCAGCTGTACTCTGCATTGTACTGTAAACTTCGCAGCGGCCTTATCGGGTTCCTCGGATGACGTCACTGCCAGGCTAACGCTGCGGCGTCTCTTCTTGTGCTGACAGAGTTGTCGGTCGCGGATTTTGAGTCGTTTCGGCCTGCCAACTGCTTCGTTTTCTTGCGGATTGTGAGAACTAGCAGAAAGTTTCACTCATTATCATGGTTTCAAACTAATGATACAAGTATCTTCTTCTGGACCAAATCAACAGTCTTTAGTTGAATCAACTCGGAAAACTCTTAAACGCGTGTTTGCACGCTACTCCGCGCATTTTTGAGGCCAGGCAACCCGACAGCTGCCCTTTAACCTATATAATCTCAAACAGATAGTAGACACCCCTACAAGAGTCACAGCATCTACAAGTACTTTGATAGATCATATTCATGTCACTGATCAACGTAACATTGTTGAATGTTGTGTTCCCGCCAGTGGTTGCAGCGATTTTCCCTATCTGTCTGACGTGGTCGAGAAAGGGTGTACAAATTCCAAAAGCCGGTCACAAGACAATAAAATACAGATCCTTTTTTTAAATTCAACGAAGACACATTTCTTCACGACCTCTGTAACTCCTCCCTCTCTGATGTTTATAATGAGCGGTTTTGCTGCTAGCATTGGTCACCTCCCTTGGCCCAAGGGAGAGAAGCGTCTTACCTCCCTGGCGCGAGCGCTAGAGGACACGGGTGAAAAATCGCTTCTTTGCGATGTGTAAATCGGTACTTTTCTATTTAATCTCTGCAGCTTAGGTAACTGCGCCATGTGTAAAAGATGGGTAGCATATGATTCGGACATACCTCGACACCACACATTTATAAAAAACCAATGAAGACTATGCGCAGTTACCTAAGCTGCAGAATAAAATAGAAAAGTACCGATTTACACATTGCAAAGAAGCGATTTTTCACCCGTGTCCTCTAGCGCCAGGGGAGGTAAGCAGGGCTAGCAGCAAAAGCGCTCATTGTACGAATCCTGATGCTGCATTAACACCCTGGCTCAATGCCTTCACTGACATATATGATAAACATGCTCCATGGAGAACTAAAAGAGTCAGACACATAGTGAAACCGAAATGGTTTGATGATGAATTACAAGATGCCATAGATAATCGCGACTTCTTAAAGTCAATCGTCAAGGAAGAGGAGTATAGAGAACAGAGAAATAAAATAAATTCAATAAAACGATTAAAAAAGAGAAAATATTTTCAAGACCTTGCTTCTTCAAAACAAAATCCAAAGAACATTTGGAAAGCGATAAATGAACTCACAAATAAAACTTCTGCATCTAAATCAAGTTGCGTTAGAGACATAGTCTAACACCTGATGATCTAAATACACATTTTTCCAAAATAGCTGAAAAAGTTATTTTAAATGATACAACTAACCTCAATAATTTGGAAGTTTTAGAAGACTTCTGTAAGTCAAAAGAAATTTCATCTCAATTAAATATTCCTTCGCTTACAGTGCCTGAAGTCTTTCAAGCACTCACACATTTAAAGCAAACAGGTACCCGGGGGGTAGACGGATTAGATGGAAGAATTCTTAAGTTATCAGCCCCGGTAATTTCCGAAACTCTCACTTACATTTATAATCTCTGTTTAGACAAACAATATTTTCCAATAGCGCTCAAACAGGCACAAATTATTCCTTTGTTTAAATCTGGTGAGAAGAAAGACCCCTCAAACTATAGACCAATTTCTATATTGTCTGTATTATAAAAGCCACTTGAAAAACATATAAACAAACACCTATTAGCGCACTTTGATCACAATCAATTATTTCACCCGAACCAGTCTGGCTTTAGGGCTAATCACCCGTATCACACTGCCTTAATCTCTCTTGTTGATCATTGGTTGGACAAGATAAACGATAATGAATTTTGTGGTGCTGTTTTTGTAGACTTTGCTAAAGCTTTTGATGTAATTGATCACAAGTTGTTACTCAGAAAACTCAAATTATATGGCCTCGGGACTGACTCAGTTAACCTTATTTGTTCTTTTCTCAGTGACAGGCAACAAAGTGTGCATGCGAACGCCTCGGCATCAAGTATGCAGGCTGTACGGTATGGCGTACCACAAGGGTCAGTTTTAGGCCCTCTACTTTTCTCCATATACATAAATGACCTGCCCCTTCATATTAAAAACTTGTGTGAACTTTT
>NC_090252.1:49243154-49276598 GCF_037325665.1 Littorina saxatilis
GGTGAGAACTGGACCACAATCCTTCGCGCGACCCCTGACCTGATCTTGACACCTGACCTGCCGTCTACATGCCAAACACGACACAAATCAGTCAACTGCTTGTACCCCTTCAAAACCCCCCACCACCCGTTTTCTTTGGATACACGCTTTAACTACACACGTCACATGCCGACACAATGTTGATCATTGTTTCAATAATTTGAAGATGGTGCTTGAAAATTAACCACGTGAAATGAGTATTTCGGTGTTTAGCCAAAAATGTTAAAGTTTCTACCACAGACATACACATGTATACATACATACGCACGCACGCACGCACAGACAGACAAAGTTTACCATCGCATAGGCTACACTTACGTGAGCCAACAAGCTCTGAACATTAAATATATAAAAATTATTATCAAAATTAAATTGTCCAGATCAATTTAAAAACACTTTCATCTTATTCCTTGTCGGTTCCTGATTCCAAAAACATATAGATATGATATGTTTGGATTAAAAACACGCTCAGAAAGTTAAAACAAAGAGAGGTACAGAAAAGTGTGCTATCCTTCTTAGCGCAACTACTACCCCGCTCTTCTTGTCAATTTCACTGCCTTTGCCATGAGCGGTGGACTGACGATGCTACGAGTATACGGTCTTGCTGAAAAATGGCATTGCGTTCAGTTTCATTCTGTGAGTTCGACAGCTACTTGACTAAATATTGTATTTTCGCCTTACGCGACTTGTTTAAGCTTAACATCCCAATACTTTTCATCTTTTCCCTTGTAGAAAGAGATGGACTGGGCAGAACTAGTTTAGCAGCTCTACGCTGGAGCGAGTTCAGCTTCTTCAAGTGAACTTCACTACACCCGTCCCATACTATGGAAGCATAATCAATATGGGGTTTTATGTGGGCATTGTAAAATAGTTTTCGTGTGTCTAGATTAATAATGCTTTGTAACTTTGACAAAAGAAACAGGTTTTTAGCAATTTTTTTGCAGATTCCATTGATGTGAGTCTGCCATTTGAGATTATTATCAACAGTAAGTCCCAGTAAACGGTGCTCAGCTACTTGCTCAATGGAGTGCTCATTTAGGGACAGACTCAGAGTCATTTCTGAAAGTTGATGTTTTTGGCGAGTGCTGATTATCATAGACTTTGTTTTAACTGGATTAATAAGCATACGATTTGCAGAACACCACTCAGAAACCTCATTTAGGCTCTGTTGTAATTTGTCTTGAATTTGTGCAGGGCTTTTCCCTGTTGCATGTAAGGTAGTATCATCTGCTAACATATGACACTCAACAGATTCAGACTGTAGGTACAAGGGCAAATCATTTATATACATGCAAAATAATACAGGTCCCAAAACAGACCCCTGTGGCACTCCACAGGTCCTAAAACAGACCCCTGTGGCACTCCACAGAGAGAGAGAGAGAGAGAGAGAGAGAGAGAGAGAGAGAGAGAGAGAGAGAGAGAGAGAGAGAGAGAGAGAGAGAGAGAGAGAGAGAGAGAGAGAGAGAGAGCTCAGAACTCAGAATTTTTATTGTAAACCACACTGTTGTGTTTGTACAAGGGGGGAGTGGAGTTTACATTTCAATGTATACTCTCTCAGAGACAAGTAAGAACAAGTGCATATACAGTGCTAAGGGTTGAAACATATCGATCGGAAATCATTTACACACATTCATTTTAGAGAGAGAGAGAGAGAGCGCACGCGGGCTTTTTTCTCCTAAACATTACCCTTTAATCAACCTTTATTGACTGACTTGAAGACCACAACACTTTTCCACGGACTCGACAAGAAATCCAACTGTCAAATCTGACCACCCCCCAATAAAGGAAAGGCCCTGCTTCTCCACGTGGGGTACGAAACTCAAACACACACACACAGATATCCTGAGGCCCAATGCATAGCGTCACCCCTAAAATGTACTACTCATGGACCCGTGTGACTTGGAATAATAGGCCGTGAAAAGTAGGATATGCGCCGAAATGGCTGCGATCTGCTGGTCGATGTGAATGCGTGATGTATTGTGTAAAAAATTCCCTCTCACACGGCATAAATAGATCCCTGCGCCTTGAGTCCGAGTCTGGAGATACGCGCGCGATATAAGACTTCATATAATAATAATAAGCGATTGGACTTGTCTACTTTGGTCAGTGCGGGTAGGGAGGGCTGTTCCAAGTACAAAGCGACTGTTCGCATGATCGCCCCTAATATGCATGCATGGACTCGGCCGTCAGCGAAGAGATGGGTCCATTTACTTGAAAATGGGTAGAGAGGGTAGAATTGAGTTCGCTGCGAACAGTTCGCCGCGAACATAGCGTTGCTTACAACATGAAAACTTTTTGTCTCTTCGCGAACAGAACGTCCGCTCTATGCAACGCACCCCAGGGCCCGTATGCATGAACTAGAAGTAAGAAACACTGGAAGTAGAGGCCTCTTTTCGAAGTGGGAACTCCCGAAGTCAACTTTCTAACACTGTTCACAATGCATGAACTGACTTGAACGCCAAAGTAGTGACAGCGAGAGTATTAAGGTCAAGGTCGGGGAAATTGGGGGAATCCCTACTAATACGCATGCGCACGTTTCTATCAACATGGCAGTCAACGAAAATGGCAAGGCACGTGTGCCGCTCAAAAAGAAAGTAGACACGGAGGGGCGTTCTGCGCCTTTTTCAGATGGTGAAATTGCTGTACTCTTGACAGAAGTGTTTTACGAAAGAACGGTAATTCTGTCCAAATTTCAGAACAGTCTAACTGTTAAACATAAAGACGCTGTCTGGTCCAAAATTGCCAAAGAAGTGTCGGTAGCTCGCTCTCTCTCTCTCTCTCTCTCTCTCTCTCTCTCTCTCTCTCTCTCTCTCTCTCTCTCTCTCTCTCTCTCTCTCTCTCTCTCTCTCTCTCTCTCTCTCTCTCTCTTACGACACACGCACACACAGACAAACGTACACTCATGCACATACTGACACTATGACACAAGTGACACTGACGGCACACATAAACACACACACACACCACACACTCAGTGCACACACACACGCGCGCGCGCGCTCGCGCGCACACATATACACACACACACACGCACCCATACACGCACGCACACAGTCACAAACAAATAACCACACACTCACTCTCTCTCACTTTCTCTCATTCTCTCTCAATCTACACTCATACACACACTGAAACTATGATGACACAAGTGACACGTCACACACACACACACGTACACACACATACACACACACACACACACACACACATACTCACCGTAGTGACACACATAATTATACACACGCGCGTACAGTTGAAAGTCAAGACATGATATGATTTTTTCAAAGCATAGGAAGGTTTCTTTTGCAAATGAATAAAATTAACACAGAGGCAAAACCCGGTTTTTGCAGCCGGAATGCAATTGCGGAGGCTTAAAAAGGAAAAGATTAATAAAAAAAAATATATAGCTCCTGGCGGAACTTGAACCCGGAGCGAATGAACGAGAGTCCGGAACCGTTACCACTGCACTATGTTACTCGTGTAGAAAAGAGGCATGATGAAAAAAGTCATTCTGAGTTATTCAGTCGTGCTGGTTTGAAAGCTCGCCACCTTCGCCGAATGACTCGAGCACGTTTTTTTCGGTCAGTAACTGATCGAACTGTCGCTTTTGAGTCACTCTATTTTAAGCATTTCACCTAAATTAAACAAGAATGTCACAGTCCGTGTCTATGGTGCAAGGTAGGTCAAGGAGACCGTCTCATTGTAGCCAAGTTACGACAGTTGCTCGATTGACGCATTTCACGTCTTCGATATTGTGTCTGAGATCATTTCCCAATGAGCTGCCTTTAAAAACGGAATGTCCTGCAATTGTAGTATGCGCTGGAGGTTTCTTTTGGATGGGTAAGGACCCTTGAGATGCGATATCGTCGTATAATTATGTCAAGCGAGAGGCCCTTGACATTGGAAGTGGGAACTTCGAAAGCAAAGTTGCCAGCTACTCGGTATGCACGAGCTAAATTGAACGCCGAAGTAGTGGCTTCGAGAGTTCTGAGGTCAAGGTCGAGAAAATTGGGGGAATCCCAATTAGTGCGCATGCGTTTGTAAACGGTAGGCTTGGTGACCAGAAGAAACGAATCTCATCGCGAGTTCGTAAATGGGCGAACGTTGATCGCGCTGTAGCTTTTACTATTATTGTTGTTTTTAAATGGTTGAACGAAAGCTGTGATGATTGTCCTTAAATAGAATGACTGTCTATAATAATGATTTCGTTGACCAGAATGTTGGGGACAATAAAAAAAAAGGTTGTTAATGTGCTAGCGAAGTCGGTTAACTTAAAACTCTTTTTGTAGTGTTTTTTTAATGATTGTGTATCGGTAAAACTGCTGGACAAAAATAGTTTGGTCAGAGCGAATGTTTGTGTTACTGGTAAATTTAAAAAGGCAGAACTCCATTTTTTGGGAATCAAGATATAAGGTGTAGTGAAAAGAAGATAAGTTCAGCGAATTTCATATTATTTGAGAAAATGTGTGTCCGAATTTTTAAAACAGAAAAATCGTTGTACTTAGGTGTTTGTAAATTACGTTTGTCCTCGTTAATTGTGAAGAGGATGTATGTTTATATAAAGTTCAAAGTCAAGATTGGATTTTTGTAGCCGTGCGTGTGTGCATGTGTATTAGACATAATACATAGACATAGAACACTTTATTATCTCAATTACGATAAACTCGGGTGTGGTGAATCACAATAAACAGCATAAAACGTAAGAACATGAATAAAATATCAAGGCGCAAATATAGTCAGCTCATCATAGTGTGGGGAGTGGGTACACACACACACACACACACACACACACACACACACACACACACACACACACACACACATACACACACACACCGTCGAACACACACATAACATCGAACACACACACACACACACACACACACACACACACACACACACACACACCGTCGAACACACACACACCGTCGAACACACACATAACATCGAAAACAAACACACACACACACACACACACACACACACACAAACACACACACACAAACACACACACGCAAACACACACACACACACAAACACACACACACACACACACACGGCACGCGCGAACACGCAAACAAACGTATGAAGGAACAGACGCACATGTACAATTATACCCGCACGCACGCACACACAGGCAGACAGGCACTCGCACAAATACATACACACACACACACACACACACACACACACACACACACACACACACACACACACACACACACACACACACACACACAGATAAAGCAATGACAAAAAAAATAGCAGAAACTTACGCTTCAACATTCGAACACACACACACACACACACACACACGCACACGCACACAAACACACGCACGCACGCACACAAACACACACACACACACACACTCACACATGCACACAACGACGCCCATGTTCATAGAAACACAGTAACCCCCTCGTATAAGCGGGAATGAAAGAGTGGTGGCCAATGACCCAGAACAAACAAAAGTCAAAGCTGGCAACTCAGCCGGTTTGTATTCAGGGAAATTTGCACGAAATGCATGCAGAAGATACGACTTTTCCCTCTATTTTCTCTCTTTGGGAGCGTCAGCTCGGTTTGACATGAAAAACTGAAGAAAAGCCCTGCCTTTTTGCACTGAGAAACTGTGGAAGTAGCGTGTTTACTACTGGGTCTGGCTGTAGTACATTTACCCTCATTTACTTCCTCGTTAGCTTCCAAAGTAAACTCTTTTTTCGTCCCATGCATGCGAAAGTGAGGATGTACTTCCGATGTCACTCAAAACTTTAGAAGTAGTCGCAAAATACCCTGAGTTACTTCCTCGCTTTGCTTCGAGGTAAACCCTTTTTCCGGCCCATGCATACGAAAGTGAGGCAAGTACTTCCGATGTCACTCAAAACTTCGGGAGTTGTCGCGAACTTCCCCCATAAGCATACGGGCCCAGGTGTGAAAACCAAAACAGAACAGCGCGATGACAGCCAACATTTCTATCCCCGACTGACAAACAGTAACACTGTATGCGAACTGACTTGGGTCAACGATCAAACCAGCACGGCCCGAACTGAATTTGTTGTGCTGCCATTATCGTGCGCAATTCTGGTAAAAATATAAACCCGGTATTCCGAATTGAGTATAACGAAAGCCGATGTCAAATATACACAGGGATATTTTAAAATGACTTTCAAACTGTAAAAGCAGATAGCAGACCTTTTTATAAGCAATATGAATGACTGAATGTCCACATACAAGTCGAATGACGCCGTCCATTATGCTGACAATGGGAACTAGCTTTGCGCATAAATTCATTGACATGAATTTCGACTGCGGAGGCTTTTGGCAAGCTGAAAACAGGCACGGGCAGGTTTTAGTGGAAAAAGTAAGTGTTTTTAATGAAAACGTCGGAGTAATGGGATAAATAGCTTACTCACCTCGTCCTGAATATCTTGCATATTTTCCCTCGGGTCGATTTTCATGTATTACCTCGCCAAAGGCTCGGTAATACATGAAAATCGACCCTCGGGAAAATATGCAAGATAATCAGAACTCGGAGTGTGTAACCTATATATGTAATCCCCTCTCTCACAACGCTATGCCTCCCTGGAGCAAATTTTTGATTAGTGCTTTTGTGAACAAGAAACAATTGACAAGTGGCTCTATGTATCCCATCTCCCCCCTTCCCTCCGTTGCGATATAACCTTGAACGGTTGAAAACGACGTTAAACACCAAATAAAGAAAGAAAGAAAGAAACGCTATGCCTAGCATTTGTCACATACCACCTACTTGTGGTTATTGTCTTTATATCTGTCCTGTCACTGCTCAATACTCAGTTTACATCATTTATGCAACCAACGTATACATACCTTTTTCTGTGCTCCACAAAGAAAAGGGTACTTTCTCAGCTCGGTGAATATACAGGTTATCATTACGCCTTCTCTATTGCTCGTCTGCCTTTAGACCAAGCTTAGTCATATCCATCTGACCAACACCGACTTTGAATACTCCAAACGTCTTGGCGAGTACCCACCGCACAACCGTCTTCGTTGCCGGCTATTTGAAAAATCCTCCCTGACTACGCCTAGATCATGTGACCTGACTTTCCCGCCAGTCGTGAACAGACCGTCCCATTCGCGCAGTGACACGCGACAATATAGTCCGTACTTCATTTACAGATTCCTGACACACCTTAATTGTGTTTCGCAGATACCAACACCCTGGCCATCGGACTGGGCGCGGCGGGTGGTGTCGTGGGGCTTGCTACAGTACTGGCACTCTGTCTGCTCTGGCGTCCAAAGCGTTCACACGCGAACAACGACAACAACCCCACAGCCAACGCCACACCCACCGCCACCAACGACAACCCCACAGCTGAAACCGCTGGGGAGTCTTCAAGCAAGACTGGCCCTGTCACTGCTCAGCCTGCAGATAGTTTAGACTCGAAGGTTGATGGGATGAGTGTCTCAACCACGAGTGAGTTTGATGACATAACAGAGTCGGACATTGACACATAACTTGCATCTTGACCTCAGTCGATTTCAAAGCTAGTGCTTTTTTTTTGTTGCTTTTTTTTAATTTTTTTTTTATATTTAGTCAAGTTTTGACTAAATATTTTAACATCGAGGGGGAATCGAAACGAGGGTCGTGGTGTATGTGCGTGTGTGCGTGTGTGTGTGTGTGTGTGTCTGTGTGTGTGTGTAGAGCAATTCAGACTAAACTACTGGACCGATCTTTATGACATTTGACATGAGAGTTCCTGGGTATGAAATCCCCGAACGTTTTTTTCATTTTTTTTATAAATGTCTTTGATGACGTCATAACCGGCTTTTCGTGAAAGTTGAGGCGGCACTGTCACGCCCTCATTTTTCAACCAAATTGGTTCAAATTTTGGTCAAGTAATCTTCGACGAAGCCGGACTTCGGTATTGCATTTCAGCATGGTGGCTTAAAAATTAATTTATGACTTTGGTCATTAAAAATCGGAAAATTGTAAAAAAAAAAATAAAATTATAAAACGATCCAAATTTACGTTTATCTTATTTTCCATCATTTGCTGATTCCAAAAACATAAACATATGTTATATTCGGATTAAAAACAAGCTCTGAAAATTAAATATATAAAAATTATTATCAAAATTAAAGTGTCCAAATCAATTTAAAAACACTTTCATCTTATTCCTTGTCGGTTCCTGATTCCAAAAACATATAGATATGATATGTTTGGATTAAAAACACGCTCAGAAAGTTAAAACAAAGAGAGGTACAGAAAAGCGTGCTATCCTTCTTAGCGCAACTACTACCCCGCTCTTCTTGTCAATTTCACTGCCTTTGCCATGAGCGGTGGCCTGACGATGCTACGAGTAAAATGGCATTACGTTCAGTTTCATTCTGTGAGTTCGACAGCTACTTGACTAAATATTGTATTTTCGCCTTACGCGACTTTTTTTTGACCTCAGTTGCATGCAGGCTGCTTCAACCCTTCCTTGTTTTCTTCTCTCTTTTTTCTTTCCTTTTTTTTTCCTGTCTTTTTTTCTTGTAAATAGGCGGTGAGCATCCTTCTTCATTGGTCTTTTTATATTTAGTCAAGTTTTGACTAAATATTTTAACATCGAGGGGGAATCGAAACGAGGGTCGTGGTGTATGTGCGTGTGTGTGTGTGTGTGTGTGTGTGTCTGTGTGTGTGTGTAGAGCAATTCAGACTAAACTACTGGACCGATCTTTATGACATTTGACATGAGAGTTCCTGGGTATGAAATCCCCGAACGTTTTTTTCATTTTTTTTATAAATGTCTTTGATGACGTCATAACCGGCTTTTCGTGAAAGTTGAGGCGGCACTGTCACGCCCTCATTTTTCAACCAAATTGGTTCAAATTTTGGTCAAGTAATCTTCGACGAAGCCGGACTTCGGTATTGCATTTCAGCATGGTGGCTTAAAAATTAATTTATGACTTTGGTCATTAAAAATCGGAAAATTGTAAAAAAAAAAATAAAATTATAAAACGATCCAAATTTACGTTTATCTTATTTTCCATCATTTGCTGATTCCAAAAACATAAACATATGTTATATTCGGATTAAAAACAAGCTCTGAAAATTAAATATATAAAAATTATTATCAAAATTAAAGTGTCCAAATCAATTTAAAAACACTTTCATCTTATTCCTTGTCGGTTCCTGATTCCAAAAACATATAGATATGATATGTTTGGATTAAAAACACGCTCAGAAAGTTAAAACAAAGAGAGGTACAGAAAAGCGTGCTATCCTTCTTAGCGCAACTACTACCCCGCTCTTCTTGTCAATTTCACTGCCTTTGCCATGAGCGGTGGCCTGACGATGCTACGAGTAAAATGGCATTACGTTCAGTTTCATTCTGTGAGTTCGACAGCTACTTGACTAAATATTGTATTTTCGCCTTACGCGACTTTTTTTTGACCTCAGTTGCATGCAGGCTGCTTCAACCCTTCCTTGTTTTCTTCTCTCTTTTTTCTTTCCATTTTTTTTTTCTTTCCTTTTTTATGTGTTTTTTTTGTTTTTTGTAAATAGGCGGTGAGCATCCTTCTTCATTGGTCTTTTTATATTTAGTCAAGTTTTGACTAAATATTTTAACATCGAGGGGGAATCGAAACGAGGGTCGTGGTGTATGTGCGTGTGTGTGTTTGTGTGTCGGTGTGTGTGTGTAGAGCGATTCAGACTAAACTACTGGACCGATCTTTATGAAATTTGACATGAGAGTTCCTGGGTATGAAATCCCTATACGTTTTTTTCATTTTTTTGATAAATGTCTTTGATGACGTCATATCCGGCTTTTCGTGAAAGTTGAGGCGGCACTGTCACGCCCTCATTTTTCAACCAAATTGGTTCAAATTTTGGTCAAGTAATCTTCGACAAAGCCCGGACTTCGGTATTGCATTTCAGCTTGGTGGCTTAAAAATTAATTAATGACTTTGGTCATTAAAAATCGGAAAATTGTAAAAAAAAATAAAAATTTATAAAACGATCTAAATTTACGTTTATCTTATTTTCCAGCATTTGCTGATTCCAAAAACATATAAATATGTTATATTCGGATTAAAAACAAGCTCTGAAAATTAAATATATAAAAATTATTATCAAAATTAAATTGTCCAAATCAATTTAAAAACACTTTCATCTTATTCCTTGTCGGATCCTGATTCCAAAAACATATAGATATGATATGTTTGGATTAAAAACACGCTCAGAAAGTTAAAACAAAGAGAGATACAGAAAAGCGTGCTATCCTTCTTAGCGCAACTACTACCCCGCTCTTCTTGTCAATTTCACTGCCTTTGCCATGAGCGGTGGACTGACGATGCTACGAGTATACGGTCTTGCTGAAAAATGGCATTGCGTTCAGTTTCATTCTGTGAGTTCGACAGCTACTTGACTAAATATTGTATTTTCGCCTTACGCGACTTGTTTCTTCTTATTACACTCACGAGACATGGACATTTTCTCTTTACAATGGAAATATTCCTTATATTTACAAATCAAATTTTCTACTTAATATTTGAAACTCGAAAATTACGAACACTGATCCCTGACAAGTTGTCTTTCTAAAAATACTAATACACATTTTCCCAATTAATATTACGTGATTTACAAAATATCTCATCTTTTTACAACAACTTGTGTCTTGATAGCCAAATATTATATCCTGCATCTTAAAATTAACCCTCAATCCAGCCTTTTCCTCTATCCAGTTTTCTATCTTCGTCCAAAACAACTTTACCGGTATGCACTCATAAAAAAAATGTTCAACAAAATCAACTTCCGTCCAACAAATACAACATCTGTTATTCTCCCTGACTTGCATTTTACATAATAAAATATTTGTTGGATATATGTTATGTAAGATTTTCCATTGCAATTCTCTTAACCTCACTTCTTTGGAAACATGGGCAAGTGTCCAAATTTCCTTATCTACTTGTACACCAAACTTCCTCAACCAAAAATTATATACACAAGGTTTTTCTACAGCAGTATCTACACTTTTCTTTTCTATCATTTTTCGTATTTGGCTTATTTTTATAATATACAGGCTACCATCAAACAATTGCTTATCCATCTGGACAATAATATGTTTATTTTCAATCCAATTAATCCATATTTTGGGTAATGCGTTTATTAATGCCCAATAATCCAAGCTAGTGCTAATGAAGCTTTATATACGTCAAATGTTTGATAATCTGCCAGCATGACCATACTTTGGTGTACACCCGTCACATTTTGGGGTCACAGCGGGGTCATGTTCTTAACAACTTTACGTTGATATTTTCTCAGTTATTTTGAGAGTAAAAGCCTCCAAATTTCACAAAACTAAAGGTGTTGATAATCAGCAGACGTGACCAAAATTGTGCTGTTTTTTGTTAAATCAGTTAAAGCATGAAAATGTTAGCTGGAGAAGCTTTTCACCCCTGAAATATATATCCATTGGGTTATCAAAAAAATAAGTCTCGAGGTCATCAAGCAATGATGGCATTGTTTGATTTGGTCACAGCTAAGTGTCTGTGTTTTTGTTTTAATGTTTATAAAGTATTGGCAAAACTGATGGTGATGATATCCTTTTATGATGTAATATTGTCAGAAATTAGGTCGCGCAAGTATCTGAGTGTACATATTTTGTCTGTGCTAGCCAAAACTCAATTTGGTCACGCAAATGTGTAATTATTCTGATTCTTGTTAAAAAAAAAAATCGAGATTTGGTAGAGGTTCAGTTGTCAGCTAGACTAGGTATGGCCGAAGGGGGCTGGGCAAGTTTGAATATGTGAACTATTTTTAGGGTTGAGTAACTAAATGGATTAATTGATTCAGGTACCATATAAGGAGTTCTTTTGAACATTATTTAATGAAGCTGGAACATCTTTTTTTTCCGGATGGGGAGAGGGGGTGGGGGGGGTTCATAGGTTGTTGGATCCTCCTTTTAAGACCTGCAAAACCCTGAGAAAATCACGTCTGAAAATGGTGGGTAAACTTACAGAGGTTATGAATATTGTAGAAAACAATTAAGTCTTGAAAATGTCTTATCGGGGTTTGGAGATAAGAAAAGGGCGGGAGTCTTCTATGGGGTAAGATGGTTCAGGGAGGGGTGGGGTAACGAAGGCGAGTCTTGTGTAAGATGTTCCAGGGAGGGGCGGGGTAACGAAGGCGAGTCTTGTGTAAGATGGTTTAGGGAGGGGCGGGGTAACGAAGGCGAGTCATGTGTAAGATGGTTCAGGGAGGGGCGGGGTAACGAAGGCGAGTCGTGTGTCAGATGGTTTAGGGAGGGGCGGGGTAACGAAGGCGAGTCGTGTGTAAGATGGTTCAGGGAGGGGCGGGGTAACGAAGGCGAGTCATGTGTAAGATGTTCCAGGGAGGGGCGGGGTAACGAAGGCGAGTCTTGTGTAAGATGGTTCAGGGAGGGGCGGGGTAACGAAGGCGAGTCGTGTGTAAGATGGTTCAGGGAGGGGCGGGGTAACGAAGGCGAGTCGTGTGTCAGATGGTTTAGGGAGGGGCGGGGTAACGAAGGCGAGTCGTGTGTAAGATGGTTCAGGGAGGGGCGGGGTAACGAAGGCGAGTCATGTGTAAGATGTTCCAGGGAGGGGCGGGGTAACGAAGGCGAGTCGTGTGTAAGATGGTTCAGGGAGGGGCGGGGTAACGAAGGCGAGTCGTGTGTAAGATGTTCCAGGGAGGGGCGGGGTAACGAAGGCGAGTCGTGTGTAAGATGGTTCAGGGAGGGGCGGGGTAACGAAGGCGAGTCATGTGTAAGATGTTCCAGGGAGGGGCGGGGTAACGAAGGCGAGTCTTGTGTAAGATGGTTCAGGGAGGGGCGGGGTAACGAAGGCGAGTCTTGTGTAAGATGGTTTAGGGAGGGGCGGGGTAACGAAGGCGAGTCGTGTGTAAGATGGTTCAGGGAGGGGCGGGGTAACGAAGGCGAGTCGTGTGTAAGATGTTCCAGGGAGGGGCGGGGTAACGAAGGCGAGTCGTGTGTAAGATGTTCCAGGGAGGGGCGGGGTAACGAAGGCGAGTCTTGTGTAAGCATTTGCTTTTCTTGTTTTAACATGTACGTACACTACAACAAGCAAAATGTCCATACTTTCTTAAAGAATATACCTATTTTGATTGTATAGCTACATATATTTTTGTCCTGGTCAGACCGTACGTTCAAATCATGTTTAATACTTATAGTTCTTGTAATTTTACACTATTTTGTTTGCAAATAAAAGCATTTTCCAATTTCTTCTCCTTGTTTTTGTTTTTTTGTTTTCCACTAATCACCATGATAACCTACACACCTTAAACTGACATAGCAACACAGACACTAATCAGCAATTACTAACATAACATGCACTCAACATTTGTACTGCTTCATTGCACAGTCACTTCACATTTTCCAAACAATCTATTTGTTTGTTTGTTTGTTTGCTTAACGCCCAGCCGACCACGAAGGGCCATATCAGGGCGGTGCTGCTTTGACATATAACGTGCGCCACACACAAGACAGAAGTCGCAGCACAGGCTTCATGTCTCACCCAGTCACATTATTCTGACACCGAACCAACCAGTCCTAGCACTAACCCCATAATGCCAGACGCCAGGCGGAGCAGCCACTAGATTGCCAATTTTAAAGTCTTAGGTATGACCCGGCCGGGGTTCGAACCCACGACCTCCCGATCACGGGGCGGACACCTTACCACTAGGCCAACCCTGCCGGTCCCAAACAATCTATCTTCTCCACTTTTCAAAACACTTTCTCATTGCCTGTCGGTCTCTCTTCCTTGTCATTAACATCCTCATTGTCCAAACACCAACAACCAAGTCGAACTTCCCTTTTACGAAATTCCGAAATTTGACAACATAAGTTCTTATAATTATAAGGGTTCGTAAATTGGGCGGTTTATTCTACATCTAACACAGTCGCTCTCTAAAGCCTATGGACACACACACTAAGCACACACCCCATATGTTCTACAACATGTATCAGCACTGTTGATCTCCGATTGAGAGAAGGATTTTCTTCACAACTATCTTTACCTGGTTGACAAATATACATTTGTACGCATTTTGTAGCATGTCAAAGTGACACGTTTGCCTGTAATCACGACTCGTTTGACCCCGGCCCTGTATAACGCAGTTTATGAAAAGGTAAAAAAAGAAAACGATTTTATAATATGCCTTAATCGTACAGCCAGTACAATATCCTCCACGAATCTGTTTTTCTTTTTGATGTACCTTATCTTGTTGATATTTTACCACAATTTGAAAATGACGAAAAATCATAGCAACAGTGGCGCGAATGAGTTGCGTTACTTTTGCCCCCTACTGAACATATCTTTTCACTTATGTATAGTGTTAGCACAGACCAACCAATTTGTTTCCTTTTTCAGATTTTTTAATTGTTTTTGAATGCGGAACTATTGTCTGTGATTTCAGAAGCCAGAATATATTTTATGTTTTACAAAAATGGATTTGTTGTGATGATTTTAACCTTTGCCGGATGCCGGTTTTGACTACACACGCCCGACGATGCGGGTTTGTCTAAACCCATACATTTGAAAGAGGGTTTTTACCGTTTATTTCTCTAACGACGATGCGGGTTTGTCTGAACCCATATATTTGAAAGAGGGTTTTTACCGTTTATTTCTCTAACGACGGGGTGGGTTCAGGGAAACCCACAGCGCTACTTCAGTGGGTGCATCGAGTTTCTCCCTTCACCGACTTCTTGCAGGGGAGGGAGAGGGGGGGGAGAGGGGGAGGGAGAGGGGGGGGAGAGACTGAGAGAGACTGAGAGACTAAGAAACAGAGAGAGAGAGAGAGAGACTAAGAAGGAGAGAGAGAGACTAAGAAGGAGAGAGAGAGAGACTAAGAAAGAGAGAGAGAGACTAAGAAAGAGAGAGAGAAAGAGAGAGAGAGAGACTAAGAAAGAGAGAGAGACTAAGAAAGAGAGATACGGAGAGACTAAGAAAGAGAGAGAGAGAGACTAAGAAAGAGAGAGAAAGAGACCAAGAAAGAGAGAGAGACTAAGAAAGAGAGAGAGAGACTAAGAGAGAGAGAGAGAGAGACTAAGAAAGAGAGAGAGGGAGACTAAGAAAGAGAGAGAGAGACTAAGAAAGAGAGAGAGAGACTAAGAAAGAGAGAGAGAGACTAAGAAAGAGAGAGAGAGAGAGACAAAGAAAGAGAGAGAGAGAGAGACTAAGAAGACTAAGAAAGAGAGAGAGAGAGACTAAGAAAGAGAGAGAGAGAGAGACTAAGAAAGAGAGAGAGACTAAGAAAGAGAGAGAGAGAGAGAGACTAAGAAAGAGAGAGAGACTACGAAAAAGAGAGAGAGAGACAAAGAAAGAGAGAGAGAGAGATTAAGAAAGAGATAGAGAGAGAGACTAAGAAAGAGAGAGAGAGAGACTAAGAAAGAGATAGAGAGAGAGAGACTAAGAAAGAGAGAGAGAGACTAAGAAAGAGAGACTAAGAAAGAGAGAGAGAGAGAGACTAAGAAAGAGAGAGAGGGAGAGAGACTAAGAAAGAGAAAGAGGGAGAGAGACTAAGAAAAAGAGAGAGAGAGACTAAGAAAGAGAGAGAGATACTAAGAAAGAGAGAGAGAGAGACTAAGAAATAGAGAGAGAGACTAAGAAAGAGAGAGAGGGAGAGACTAAGAAAGAGAGAGAAAGAGACTAAGAAAGAGAGAGAGAGAGACTAAGAAAGAGAGAGAGAGACTAAGAAAGAGAGAGAGAGAGAGACTAAGAAAGAGAGAGAGAGATTAAGAAAGAGAAAGAGAGAGAGAGACTAAGAAAGAGAGAGAGAGAGACTAAGAAAGAGAGAGAGAGAAAGAGACTAAGAAAGAGAGAGACTAAGAAAGAGAGAGAGAGAGAGAGACCAAGAAAGAGAGAGAGAGACTAAGAACGAGAGAGAGAGAGAGACTAAGAAAGAGAGAGAGAGAGAGACTAAGAAAGAGAGAGAGAGAGACTAAGAAAGAGAGAGAGAGACTAAGAAAGAGAGAGAGACTAAGAAAGAGAGAGAGAGACTAAGAGAGAGAGACTAAGAGAGAGACAGAGAGAGAGACTAAGAGAGAGAGACAGAGAGAGACAGAGAGAGAGACAGAGAGAGACTAAGAAAGAGAGAGAGAGACTAAGAAAGAGAGACAGAGAGAGAGACTAAGAGAGAGAGACAGAGAGAGAGAGACTAAGAGAGAGAGACAGAGAGAGAGACAGAGAGAGAGAGAGACAGAGAGAGAGACAGAGAGAGAGACAGAGAGAGAGACAGAGAGAGAGAGACAGAGACAGACAGTCAGATAGACAGACAGTCAGATAGACGGATAGACAGATAGACGGATAGACAGATAGACAGACAGACAGACAGAGCAACTGACAACAGACATACAGACAGAGAGATAAGAATAAGAATAAGAATACTTTATTATCTCATAGAGAAATTCAGGCGTGGTACATAACAATAGTACAAACAAGACATTGATTTTACATAAAACATATAGCACTATATAACAGGGCAGGTTATTGAAACACCTTCCACATACCTCTCTGGACATTCCTTGCATTGTTCTTACGCATTCAGACATGAACACATCCATGTCTCATTTACACATCGCACACATGGACATTCTTATACGCTCAACTTACCCATTCACACATGGACATTCCACCACGCTCCACTTACACATTCTTATACGCTCCACTTACACATTCACACATGGGCATTCTTATATGCTCCACTCCCACATGGACATTCGACTACGCCCACTTACACGTTCACACATGGACATCTTTAAAGCACTGCGCTTACATTCTCGCACACCTGCGCGTATAACGAACTATGGCTAAACATCATTGCAAAATATCATAGCATACAATATATCAGAAAATATACGGTTGTACATAAAACCAATACATATATGTACATTACTACTGATTGCACTGGCAGAAGAGGGGCTGGGTCGGGTATGTGGATGTGTTTACATGTTGCTAAGGGTGATGGATTTGGGGATGAAGCTGTTTTGCAGCCGGAGTGTCCTAGCTTTGTGCGTGCGAAGTCTACGGCCAGAGGGAAGGAGTTCATAGAGGTGGGCAAGGACATGGGACCTATCTGAAGCTATCCGCCTACTCTTTCTCACCACACGCTTTTCAAACAGGGACTCCACACTTGCTTGCTGCCTGCCAATCACCTTGCTACTGACATTCACCATTCGCACTAAGACATTCCTGTTCTTCACACTCAGACCTCCATACCAGGCCACAAAACCGAAAGTGATGACAGACTCAATGAAAGAGCGGTAGAAAGTTTGGAGGATAGAAGGGTTCACATTCAACTTCCTAAGTTTCTGAAGGCAGTAGATGCGTGACTGACATTTTTTGTGTATGAGGGTGGTGTTTGCATTGAAGGACAGCTTATCATCGATAACTGTGCCAAGATACTTATATTCAGTCACACGCTCAACAGTCACACCATCAATCATCAGGTCAGGGACAGGGGCAGGGTTTCTTCTAAAATCTATCAGAAGTTCTTTGGTCTTTGTCACATTTAGGTCTAAAAAGTTGTCTTTACACCAGGCGTTGAAACGTTCTACTTCTGCAAAGTAAGTTGCGTCACTATTGGAGAGATCTTCTAGCGCTGTATCATCTGAATATTTGATAAGAAGGGTGGAGTCAGTGCCACTGCAGTCGTTAGTGTAGAGTGTGAACAACACAGGGGAGATAACTGTACCCTGTGGAGAGCCTATGGACATACGGACAGACAGAGAGACAGACAGTCTCTTGGAGACAAACAGGCAGACAGACACTGTTCCGCCGCTTTGGTAATTATGGGTGTAGCAGAACCCGCGCCGTCGGCAGAGGGATAGTTACAATCACTACTACTCTTTAAAAGTATGGGTTTGTGTGAACCCGCGCCATCGGTAGTGTTTATGTAAATTATCATAATCAATTAATTTTAATGTTTTGTCATGTACACACTAAAAATTTGCAGACAGAGAGCAAATTAGGTGTGTGAGAGATACTTAAACTTTCAAAACGATACCTTTAATGGTTCCAGAGTTACAATGATTTTAGTGTGTCTCTGGGTACAGGTGAACCCAGGAAGCACGGCAAAGGTTAATTGGGTAGGGTTCACACACCACTCGGACACTTGTTGCCTGACCAGAATGTACCAAGAAGATGATGTCACTCGCACAGCAATACTTCATAACACCGATGACTCCAAACTTTTGCGTCATGCATAAAGACTTGTTTACCAGTTTTCGAAGCAGGGGCGGTCCAAAACGTTGGCTTCGAAAATTAGAATATTCAATACAAAGTGCGCCAAAAATACATAAGTTTCAAAGCATAGTCTGGAGACACCCACCATTCATGTGCCAACCACGCGCTGGGTGCAGCTGACCACGCCGTTCCGTGGGGGTGTTACTGATTTCTTGGAGAATCCACTTTCTGTTGTACTTGCACTTTCTCATTGGAGAGTAAGGTATGAAAGAACAATAACAATTAAGTAGAAGTGCAATGCCAAGGCACTGCATATCCCCCGCGAAGGACAATGGTCGACGTTTTGGATATTATCTCCCTTGCCGCCGATTGGCGTCGCTTCGGTTGTAAGGGGCTTCGAGCAGACGCTTCCATCTTTATCCCCAGTCATTTTTGATTTTGTCTATCGACGTTCTGCGACTCGTTAGCAAAGATTAGGATGCCGAGCGGGTGTTGTTGTGTTCCTGGATGTTCAAGGCGTGGCGGCCATACGTTTCCAGAAGATGAGGAGCGAAGGAAGAGTTGGATGCATGCTGTTAGACGCGGAATAGAGTCGATCGTCGACGAGGAAACAAGTGAACTCAAGAAAAAAAAGTTTGCACCGACGAAGCACAGTATCGTTTGCCATGGGCACTTCGTAGAATCTGATTATCACAACAAGAAACTCACAGTAGATGGTATGTACATTTATCTGTAAATAATCGGGAAGATCGGTGGGGAATCATGAAAAATATGCACACACAACACAGCTTTTTGTTGTCACTTTTTCCATGTGTGTTACAGGCTCTCGTCATTTTGCTTTCATGCGCCTCTGTTTGACGCTCGGTCTTCTCTCTTTCATAAGCCCTTGGTGGTGTTAGTATTTGTGTGTGTGTGTGTGTGTGTGTGTGTGTGTGTGTGTGTGTGTGTGTGTGTGTGTGTGTGTGTGTGTGTGTGGGGAGATGCCAAGTGCAAATCTAAAGATAGATTTTTTTGCGATCAAAATTTTGAGAATGAATACATGTATAATTAATACAGTGGAACCTGTGAATAGCACCCCTCCAAATAGGGCCAAATCTGTGATTACGCTCAATAGCAGTCAATTTTGGACCAATTTGTCTTTATCAGTATAAGGGCTGCGTCACATGGCAAACACAAACACCGAGAGGCGACTGTTGTAACATGTGAGGAGCAAAAACAGTGTTTTTGTTGGCCGTGTGACGCACGTCTAAACGTGCCTGTGAATACCTCAAAGTAGCACTTCTTTTGGTTCGGTCCCTTGGGGTGGTACTAATTGCAGGTTCCACTGTACTATGAAAAGATGACCTGGTGACCCTGAAGCAGTTTTTGAAGTACATGTATTATAGGCCCTGCTGCGTTCAGTAGTAGGCTGACTAATGTCATGATTATATATTATTATATATGCCAAAATCAAACCCTGCATGTGTGCTGTTTGAGTTTGATGACAAATGCATTAAAATGCTAGTTTAGAACATGGCGTTCTGTTTTACTTTTAGTGGATTTGACTGTGAATGTGTTCGTGTGAGTGTGTGTGTGCAGAACGAATGAAATGAAATTAATCACAAACTGAAGTCAGCAGTCGCTATTTGTACTTGGATTCTTATAAAGAAAAATATGCAAGAAAACTATTTAAAATGTTTATTATTTGAGTTCAAAGGATGTATTAGGTGTAAAAGATGATCCCTCATAGGCCTATCATAACAGGAGAAATCCATCAATGTGAAAAATCAGTTTTTGACACTTTTATATTATATTGCTCGTGAAAGTAAGATAATTATTTCTTTCTAAAGATACACCAATCTTCTAGCTTACATCATTTTCAATCCAGGTCAAAAAGCGGCTGCTGACGTTCAGTTTTATCTACAGGAATAAGACATCCTCAAACAACATTCACACACTTCGTACCAAGACCTGTTACTTGATTGCACACCTGACCTTTACTTCAAATTTATACATTTTCAAGCTTACATTCACATACATGTACCTTGCAAAACAAAACAATATTCTTTGAAGCACATTATCTAACCTTTACTTGAAATCAGTTATCAAGCATGATCATACACTTTACGTTCTTCGCATACATGTACTTGGCATGGACAAAAAATATTCTTTGGCGCACATTCTGATCAACTCGACACCTCAACACAACCTCCTTTTATCCATCGTGTACAGGAAAATAAATTTCAATCAAACAGTAAAAACACAACACAAAAACACTGGCTAACACTTGGATCCACTTTAAAAAATTTAAAAAAAAAAATCCACTACAAAGGGAGGTAAATTGATGCATTCACACATGCCGTCATGCCCACATATTTTATAACCAGTAGTACAAACATTCAATCATGCCCACTATCGTAACATAAACAGGCTCATTTTGAGGCGCGCAGCCAGCGACCGTCCGGTAGTTATGTAGGTAAGACTGTAATATTGCTAGCAGTAGCAATGAACATAAACAAAGCGCTTTACATTCTCATGCATTGGGCTATCCTGTACCTGGTTAGGACTAGAGTCACAGCTACCAATCCTGGTGCAAGATCAGTCATTTCCTTCAATTTCAATTTAAGAAACACAGTCCAGCACTATGCATAAGTAGAACAGCACAAAAGTTAATTCTCCATGTCAGATTCCATCTCCTCCTCCCCTTTGTAGGTTCTGTACAGGTGGGTTTCCAGCAAAACGTCACGGAAGTGATTGTCGAAAAATGAAGAAAGTTTGCTGACCATGCCCTCAATGAATGCTTCGTTTCGAGGAACGGTGATGACGACCAACGCTTTGAAGGTGTATACAACGAAGTATGCCTTCTTTGCCTCAGTGCATAGCAACTGTCCTTGCACTTGGTAGAAATAGTCATGGTTTTCCTTGAGGGCCAGGGAGAGAGAGCTATCCGTCTGAATCAAATATGGTACCGTTTTGGGTGAAATCAGTTCATTTCTTGCCGCATATGGACATTTCACTTCCAAAACTGACATTTCACCATCATCTTCTGTGACGATTCCATCTGGTGATGCAGCAAGGAAGGGATGATTTGCACAGACACTTTTTTCACATTTATAAACTGATGATCAGTGTGTGTATGTGTGTGTTCAGTTGTGTGTGCGTGTGTGTGTGTCAGTTCAAAGGGTGTGTGTGTGTGTCAGTGTGTGCCCGTGTGTGTGTGTGTGACGGTCAGTCAGTGTGTGCCCGTGTGTGTGTGTGTGTGTGTGTGTGACGGTCAGTCAGTGTCAGTCACAGTGTGTGTGTGTGTGTGTGTGTGTGTGTGTGTGTGTGCATGTGTGTGTGTGTGCATGTGTGTGCATGTGTGTGTGCCGTGTGCAGTGACAGTGTGAATGTGTGTGACGGTGTGTGTGTGTGTATGATGTATGTGCAGTGTGTGTATGTGTGTGTGTGTGTGTGTGACCGTGCTGAGAGAGAAACTAGAGAGAGAGAGAGGGAGCCGATAATCGTCTGATTCTGCAGGTTCGGCACCAGGCTGATGAAAACGCAGAATAATCCATCAAAACAACACTCTAACATCAAGTTTTAGAAACCAGAAAAACTTATCGAAACTCCATAGGTTTCGTGGTGTTTTGCGCACTGCTGAAACGCGTTTAACACGACGTGAATCGCCGTGCGTTAATGTAGCGAAAACGTCCAAAACGCAGACACCCAAACTCGATGTTTTACTGTGTTTTGCAGCCCGCTAAAATCTCGGGGATTTTATTGCGTTACGGCAGTTTTTCTAACTTGATGTGAATCGCACAGGTATAATGCCACAACATTCAGTTGATTAACTTCATGTTTCATGTTATATGCCACGTTATAGTGCCAAAACGTGACTTTTCGCCCAGTGACTGTGTCCATACCAAATTTCAAACAAATAATCTAAATATTGGATTTTCTGTTAATTTTTTCCAAAAATAAAACAAATTTGGCAAGTAGCAACTATGCGTTTCTTTTTTTGAACAGTATAAATGAAAAGCAAACGTCCAAGTGCAGAAAATAAATTAAACTAGCAGATAATAGAACGTGAAAAAGGGTACCATTGGAGCCACCAGGTGCGGGGTTGTTGAGATACCGACACCGACACTCCCCAGGCCACAGTCGTGGTGCTGACAGCTGATTTATTCTTCCCCGAGAAAGGGCCGCCACTCCCAGCCCACCTCCCGGGGAACAATCATGTTAACTAGATAATGCTGCACTCCGGCATAGGGAGAATCACTCTCAACTAGATTCTCCCCCAAACCACAACTGTCAAGACAGGTAATTGGGTAGTGGCCTGTTTATATCTGCTTCTTTCTTCCTTTTCCAACAAGCAACACTAGGACTGTGCTGTATACATGGTTGTTGCTTGTAGATTGTGAGTGTTTCAGCCCAGTGCAACAACCATTTATCCACCATAACCTTTGAAATATTTTACTTATCGAAATTAGGCATTTGTGATATCAATCTTGATGAAGCAAACTTTAAACCTGTGCAAAAAAAAAAAAAAATTAAAAAAACCCAAAATTTTGTAATACATGGTTGTGACTCTGATGCATCGAAATGAAACATTTGTTTGTTTGTTTGTTTATTTGTTGCTTAACGTCCAGCCGACTACGCAGAGCCATATCAGGACGAGGAAGGGGGGGATGAAGGGGGCCACTTGTCAAGCGATTCCTGTTTACAAATGCACTAACCCATTACTTGTGTCCCAGCAGGCTTTAGTAAAGCTAAATTAATACCTACTGGAAGATTACCAGTTTCCAGTATGTTAAAATAGGCTTAACCTATCTACTGCTGGACTTACATCAGAACACTAACAGATTAAACTATACATGAATCGCGAGACAAGCGGCAAGAGAAGAGATTTTTGGAAAAAATACAGGTGAATGAGCAAGAAGGCAGAAAAAAGAAAAGAATTCATGAAAAAAAAGAGAGCATGACAGGAAAGAGGAACCAAAAATCTACCTAACAGCAAACTAGAAAGCTCCTGCGGTTCCAAAAACAGGAGGGGCCTTTAATTTCATAACCGCAGTGCCCCACTGCGGGAAAATGAAACATTCCAACCCACCCACCCAAACACACACGCACACACACACACACACACACACACACACACGCACACACACACGCACACACACACACACACACACACATATTCACGGACTCACAGACACACACACACACACACACACACTCTCTCTCTCTCTCTCTCTCTCTCTCTCTCTCTCTCTCTCTCTCTCTCTCTAACCAGGATCTTCTTGTCAGACAGCTGTGTGTACAGCATGTGCCTGTAGTCTTTTTCAGTTGCACAAATAAAGTCAACTCTCCGGGTATGTTTGTGAAAATAACCCCAACCTGTTTGCCTACAGTGATTTTCTTCCGCCTTGTTCGTTGAACGGAGCAGTAGCTGGAAATAGCAGACGCGTGTTCGTATTCGCCTTTTCAACAGTTATCTGATTTAGCAACAACAATGTGTACGGGATCCTTTCTAACTGTACTTGTGACTGCATACCTTTTTGTTTCATCTGGTAATTATATTTTATTTATAGTATTTACTGGCTGACAGCGACGTCTAACGATCAACCAAAAAGCATGTGCAATAAATATCTGCTAGGTTGTGGGATTTATATTGCCACGCAGTTTAGGAATGCTTGCTTAAACATTTTACAGTGGTATTAGTTTTAAGTGCAGTGCTAAAACAGGATAGGAACATATTGAAGGGACATTCGTGTAAAGCCGAGCGGTCTTAGCTTCACATTAACTTTAACTATCTATGTCTGCGTCTTAGATGTCATCTATATTATAATACGCGACCGTTTTGGGGCCTTGCATCGCTGTCTCCTCCCAAACCCGGCCGATTTGGGCCCCGATCTCTGGGGCATCTAGAAACATTTTGCGGCGCACACGATGCGCCCGGTTAGATTAGCCGATTCCGAAGCCAAATGGCTTTTTCTGGCATTCTGGTGCGACATTTTCCAACAGACGACGCGACCGGAAGGCCTCCCCATTGGCTGTTAAACGAACCGGGTCTCCAATTGGCTCAGACCGAATAAGCTTATCGGGACATCACTTTCGTCAGCACAGAAACGCATCGACAAGCTGTTCAGGCATCGAGAAGCTCGACAGGTAAGTCAGTACCCTTCTTAAAGTGTTCCGAAACCATTCTGCCACAGGGTTTATTCCAGGCTTTATTCGAAGAACCACGCCAGGGTCTTTCAACGCTGCATCAAGAATTGCTATAGCTGTTGAGATTGGAGAATGTTTTCACCACGTGTCTCAAACCGACATTGTGATTTTGCCATTCTCTTCGCCATACGTGAGGAAGGGGAATGTTTTCACCACGTGTGTCACCCGACATTGTGATTTTGCCATTCTCTTTCGCATAGTAGGCCATACATGAGGAAGTGGGGTGGGGGGGAAGTAGAGATGGAGAATTTTGTCCAAAGTGGATTCACGGCGCGCGGCGCGTTGTGCAGCGTTGCGATTTACAACGCGCGGCGCTACGAGGAGCGCTGCGATTTACGACGCGCGATGTATTCTGCCGATACATTTCCTTCACAATCGCAAAGTTTACAACAGCTACATCTATCTGATCTATTTGAGAAATAAAATTGAATTATGAGTTATGAATTTAACACGCTAAAGTTCAAATTTACCAATCTATATATTCTTTTTCCTCATTTTCTTTTTCCTCATTTTCTTCACATAGGAAGACGTCATTCTCTTCCGCAGACAAGGCGACAGATAGGGGGATGTCCACGTTCTACAAATTTGGAGACTTAAATGCCTCTGAATTATGAGCTATGAATTTAACACGCGCAAGTTCAATTTTACCCATACACCTGTGTACAATCTATATATTCTTTTTCCTCATTTTCTTCACATAGGAAGACGTCATTCGCTTCCGCAGACAAGGCGACAGATCGGGGGATGTCCACTATGAATTTAACACGCTAAAGTTCAAATTTACCCATACTCCTGTGTACAATCTATATATTCTTTTTCCTCATTTTCTTTTTCCTCATTTTCTTCACATAGGAAGACGTCATTCTCTTCCGCAGACAAGGCGACAGATAGGGGGATGTCCACTCTCTTCCGCTGCTGTTAGTGCTCAGGCATCGACCAGGCATTGACAACTTTGTCCATGAACACTTGACAGGTAAATCCCAATGAATTGATAGCAAATGCAGGTTCTACATATTTGAGCATTTTTAATTTATTTGGGTGATTGCAAGTGCACGTTCTACAAATTTGGAGACTTAAATGCCTCTGAATTATGAGTTATGAATTTAACACGCTAAAGTTCAAATTTACCCAAACACCTGTGTACAATCTATATATTCTTTTTCCTCATTTTCTTTTTCCTTATTTTCTTCACATAGGAAGACGTCATTCTCTTCCGCAGACAAGGCGACAGATAGGGGGATGTCCACTCTCTTCCGCTGCTGTTAGTGTTCAGGCATCGACCAGGCATCGACAACTTTGTCCATGCACACTTGACAGGTAAATCCCAATGAATTGATAGCAAATGCAGGTTCTACATATTTGAGCATTTTTAATTTATTTGGGTGATTGCAAGTACACGTTCTACAAATTTGGAGAGTTAAATGCCTCTGAATTATGAGCTATGAATTTAACACGCGCAAGTTCAATTTTACCCATACACCTGTGTACAATCTATATATTCTTTTTCCTCATTTTCTTCACATAGGAAGACGTCATTCGCTTCCGCAGACAAGGCGACAGATCGGGGGATGTCCACTATGAATTTAACACTCTAAAGTTCAAAGTTACCCATATACCTGTGTACAATCTATATATTCTGTTTCCTCATTTTCGTTTTCCTCATTTTCTTCACATAGGAAGACGTCATTCTCTTCCGCAGACAAGGCGACAGATAGGGGGATGTCCACTCTCTTCCGCTGCTGTTAGTGTTCAGGCATCGACCAGACATCGACAACTTTGTCTACACTTGACAGGTAAATCCCAATGAATTGATAGCAAATGCAGGTTCTACAAATATGAGCATTTTTAATTTATTTGGGGGATTGCAAGTGCACGTTCTACAAATTTGGAGACTTAAACGCCTCTGAATTATGAGCTATGAATTTAACACACTCAAGTTCAATTTTACCCATACACCTGTGTACAATTTATATATTCTTTTTCCTCATTTTCTTCACATAGGAAGACGTCATTCGCTTCCGCAGACAAGGCGACAGATCGGGGGATGTCCACTCTCTTCCGCTGCAGTTAGTGATCAGGCATCGACAACTTTGTCCACCCTTGACAGGTAAATCCCAATTAATTGACGGATGATTGTGCTCCAAACTTCAGCATTTTTCATTAATTTGGGTCATAGCAAATGCAGGTTCTAAAAATTTCAGCATTTTTAATTTATTTGGGTGATTGCAAGTGCACGTTCTACAAATTTAGAGACTTAAATGCCACTGAATTATGAGCTATGAATTTAACACGCTAAAGTTCAACTTTACCCATACACCTGTGTACAATCTATATATTGTTTTTTTTCATTTTCTTCACATAGGGGGACGTCATTCTCTTCCGCAGACAAGGCGACAGATAGGGGGACATCACTCTCTTTTCCGTTGCTGTTAGTGTTCAGGCATCGACAACTTTGTCCACTCTTCAATGTGGGTGACGCGAACTGCGACAAGATTTCTTTCCCAATTATATAATTGGTGTTACATATTGTTTTTACACATTTTAATTAGCATGCATCTTAATTGAAGCGTGACAAAATCATTTTGTCACATTGACTGAATTTTCATAAAAGGGCACCATTTAACGACAGAACCCACTGTATATTTACCAATGGGTTACTTTTTCATTCCTATTTGCTGTTGTGTAACACCATGATCCACAACCCACACCCAATTTAGCTGCTACAGTGTGTGAACAAACTATTGATGTACTGTTTACAATTACATGTGTTCTGCATATGAAAATTGGTTGATGATGGTCTGGAAAGATAGCTTTTGTTGTCAAAGTCAGGGTACTTGCCTCACAGAGTGACTGGATGTGCAACTATGTTTGCATTCAGATCATTTCAACCCTAAGTTGGTGATGTGTAAATATTTGTTTTTATTCTCTTTGTACACACCTTTGCAACTTTAGTTCAGTGTGTTGTGTGTGATTTTAGTTGTTACATATACATTGATATTTTGTTCATTTTGCACATGATTGCATTTTCTCAATCCCTTTGAGTTTGCTACTCTGTGTGTGTGTGTGTGTGTGTGTGTGTGTGTGTGTGTGTGTGTGTGTGTGTGTGTGTGTGTGTGTGTGTGTGTGTGTGAACTAACTGTACTTTTGCTGTACTTTTTGCAAGTACGGGTGTACTGATGTGCACCTATGATAGTGTTCTTCATTGCGATCATTAGTGCTGCCTTTTTCTCCAGCTCCCAATTGTAAGCATGACGATGTGCACACAGTTGATTTGCACATTTAGCGTTGTGTGAGTGTGTTTTTCTCTTTACATATGCATGGTGATCTGTAAACATTTTGCTTCTCTGTGCACAATGCATATGTAAACATTTTGTTGTTCGCAGAACCAACTTCACATTTTAACTACTTTTTATTCACATGTTTGCCAAAGTGTAAACATTTTGTTCCATTTAACGCTGGTTGTTTTTTTCCTGTCTCAAGACAGCTCAAGACATGTATGGTGATGTGTACAAATATTGTTCTATGGGCACATTTTTTTGCACATTTATGTACTTCACTTATGTCAATGTAGCCGCTAATTTAACCTTTGCCGGATGCCGCTTTTGACAACACACGCCCGACGATGCGGGTTTGTCTGAACCCATACATTTGAAAGAGGGTTTTTAGCGTTTATTTCTCTAACGACGGGGTGGGTTCAGGGAAACCCACAGCGCTACTTCAGTGGGTGCATCGAGTTTCTCCCTTCACCGACTTATTGCAGGGAAGGGAGAGGGAGAGGGGGAGAGAGAGACTGAGAGAGACTGAGAGACTAAGAAAGAGAGAGAGAGAGACAAAGAAAGAGAGAGAGAGAGAGACTAAGAAAGAGAGAGAGAGAGACTAAGAAAGAGAGAGAGAGACTAAGAAAGAGAGAGAGAGAGACTAAGAAAGAGAGAGAGAGAGAGACTAAGAAAGAGAGAGAGAGACTAAGAAAGAGACAGAGAGAGACTAAGAAAGAGACAGAGAGAGACTAAAAGAGAGAGAGAGACTAAAAGAGAGAGAGAGAGACTAAGAAAGAGAGAGAGAGAGACTAAGAAAGAGAGAGAGATACTAAGAGAGAGAGAGAGAGAGAGACAATAAGAAAGAGAGAGAGAGACTAAGAAAGAGAGAGAGAGACTAAGAGAGAGAGAGAGACTAAGAAAGAGAGAGAGACTAAGAAAGAGAGAGAGAGAGACTAAGAAAGAGAGAGAGCGAGAGACTAAGAAAGAGAGAGTAAGAAAGAGAGAGAGAGAGAGACTAAGAAAGAGAGAGAGAGAGAGACTAAGAAAGAGAGAGAGAGACTAAGAAAGAGAGAGAGAGAGAGAGACTAAGAGAGAGAGAGAGAGAGAGACTAAGAAAGAGAGAGAGAGAGACTAAGAAAGAGAGACAGAGAGAGAGACTAAGAGAGAGAGAGACTAAGAGAGAGACAGAGAGAGAGACAGACAGACAGACAGACAGAGAGAGAGACACAGAGAGAGAGAGACAGACAGTCAGACAGTCAGACAGATAGACGGATAGACAGACAGACAGACAGAGCAACTGACAACAGACATACAGACAGAGAGATACGGACAGACAGACAGAGAGACAGACAGTCTCTTGGAGACAAACAGGCAGACAGACACTGTTCCGCCGCTTTGGTAATTATGGGTGTAGCAGAACCCGCGCCGTCGGCAGAGGGATAGTTACAAAAGTTTGGGTTTGCGTGAACCCGCGCAATCGGGAGTGTTTATGTTAATTAACATAATCAATTAATTTTAATGTTTTGTCATGTACACACTAAACATTTGCAGACAGAGAGCAAATTAGGTGTGTGAGAGATACTTAAAATTTCAAAACAATACCTTTAATGGTTCCAGAGTTACAATGATTTAGTGTGTCTCTGGGAACAGGTGAACCCAGGAAGCACGGCAAAGGTTAAATGCAGTCGATCGTACAAACATTTCATTGTGGGTGACTCGAGCTGTCGGCGAACTGCGACAAGATTTCTTTCCCAATTATATAATAAGCGGTTTTGCTGCTAGCATTGGTCACCTCCCTTGGCCCAAGGGAGAGAAGCGTCTTACCTCCCTGGCGCGGGCGCTAGAGGACACGGGTGAAAAATCGCTTCTTTGCGATGTATAAATCGGTACTTTTCTATTTAATTTCTGCAGCTTAGGTAACTGCGCCATGTGTAAAAGATGGGTAGCATATGATTCGGACATACCTCGACACCACAAATTTAAAAAACAATGAAGACTATGCGCAGTTACCTAAGCTGCAGAATAAAATAGAAAAGTACCGATTTACACATCGCAAAGAAGCGATTTTTCACCCGTGTCCTCTAGCGCTCGCGCCAGGGGAGGTAAGCAGGGCTAGCAGCAAAAGCGCTCATTGGTGTTACATATTGTTTTTATACATTTTAACTAGCATGCATCTTAATTGAAGCGTGACAAAATCATTTTGTCACATTGACTGAATTCTCAGACTGTCCACATTGACTGAAATCTCATAAAAGGGCACACATTAACGCTGTTTTATCCTTTCCCAATTATATGAAAATTTGATAGGCGTTTTATTGTTCACAGTACCAACTGTTACTTTTTCCTATTTGCTGATGTGTAAAACTGTTATTGTACGGTGCACACTATTTTCTCCCAATAAATTTATGGCATTTTGTTTTGTATGATGCCATCAAACATTTAACACGTTTTTGTTGCTTATTCACAATTAATTCTGTAATTTATAAAGAAGAAAATCCCGTGCGTAGCACGGGCATCACTAGTATGTGTTTAAAAGGAAGGAAGGACTCAGCCTGGCTCCGCGACTTCACAGTCAGTGTCGTAAGTAGAGGGCTTATTAGGTAGCCTGTGTCCCTTGCCAGGAACAGGACCAACCCAGCTAGCAAGCTTTCGTCGGCCGACTGACGATTTCAGTCGGGTGACGTCGTCAAATGTCGTGTGTCGACGTCCGTTGTCGCGCCGATATAGTTTGCCTGTGTGTAAAACTCGGCAAATGTACGTAATAAACCCCGACATCGGCCCGACGCAATGTTGCTGTCGATAAAAATATGCAGAGTTACGGGAGATAACAACTTGAATTTATTATCATTATTTTAACATTTGTTACGTCCCCTGTTCAAGCGTCGGGAACGGCGTGACATGACTCTGCAAATGCGAAACTAAATTATTCATATTTGTTGACTTTTTCACATAGGAGTAGGATAATTAATTGTAAGTTTTGTTTGTATATTTGCAATCAAATACAGCATGAGCTCAAACCATGAGTTTTACATTTTAAAAATACGCCATCATATATACTTGAAATACTCTTATAGCTTTCCTTACGGTACAAACAAGATTGAGTGTGAACATGGCCGGCTAGCTGCTACTTTCCCGCGTGACCGAAGTTTATTTGTTTTCTTAGTTCAAGTTAATATCGAAAGAAGAGACATTCTTGCGAATGTTGTACAGCACATTGATGATATGTTATCCGAGACGAATGTCGCCTCGGGATCTCAATCTGAGTGCTGGTCCCAGTGCCACGTGGTGGCGGTGATAGTTGACAAGTTAAAATTGTGTAGCCAAGGACGGATGGAAACCTACAGGTGTGTTCAAGCTGTTAACGTCAACTCGAGGTCAACCGACGGATCCAGCGAGTAAGTGATTTTGTTTTTTCTTGCTTTAATGTTAGTTTTGCTGTTATACAGTGGGTGGGGGGGGGGAGTACATACTGCTGTATCTGTATATATGTAGATGTAGGTGTTTTGTCCTGTTACAGTGGGGGGGGGGGGGGGGGTGGAGTACATACTCATGATACTGCTGAATCTGTAGCTGTAAGTGTGGTTTGCACTGTTACACTTGGGGGGTGGGGTGTATGTATACTGATGTATCTGTAGCTGTAGGTGTGTGTATTGCATTGTAACACTTCGGGGGGGGGGGGGGGGTACATACTGATCTATCTGTAGCTGGTGGTGTGTTTTGCACTGATGCACACTTGGGGGGGGGGGGGTGTACATACTGCTGAATCTGTAGCTGTAGGTGTGTTTTGCACAGTAACACTGGGGAGGGGGGGGGGGGGGCGTACATACTGCTGAATCTGTAGCTGGAGGTGTGTTTTGTACTGTTACACTTGGGGGGGGGGGCGGTTGTACATACTGATGTATCTGTAGCTGTAGGTGTGTTATGTACTGTTACAGTAGGGGGGGAGGGGGGTTGACCATACTGCTGTATATGTAGCTGTAGGTGTGTTTTGCACACAGGGGGGGGGGGGGGGGGGGGTGTTGAACATGTACTGCTGTATCTGTAGCTCTAAGTGTGTTTTGCACTCTACACGGGGGAAGGCGGTGGAGTGTTGTACATACTGCTGTAGGGAAGTTTTGTACTGTTACATTGGTGGCAGCGGGGGGAGGGGGGGTGTACATAATTCTGAATCTGTAGCTGTAAATGAGTTCTGTACTGTTGCAGTGGGGGGGGGGGGGGTTGTAGCATACTGCTGTATCTCATAATCTGTAGCTGTAGGTGTGTTTTGCACTGTTACACGGGGGGGGGGGGGGGGAGGGGGGTTGAACACACTGCTGTATCTGTAGCAGTAGGTGCGATTTGAGCTGTTACAGTTGGGAGGGGGGGGGGTGTACATACTGCTGTAGCTGTAGGTGTTTTTTACACTGTTACACTTGGATTGGGGGAGGGTTGTACACACTGCTGTATCTGTAGGTTTGTTTTCCACTGTAACACTGGGGGGAGGGGGGGGGGGGTTGTACTGCTGTAGCTGTAAGTGAATTTTGCACTGTTACATTTGGGGGGGGGGGGGGTGGTACATACTGCTGTATCTGTAGCTGCATGATATACTGCTGTAGCTGTACGGGGAGGAGGGGGTACATACTGCTGTAGCTGTTAGTGATTTTTGACTCACATGCGAAGCAAAAGTGAGTCTATGTACTCACCCGAGTCGTCCGTCCGGACGTCCGGAAAACTTTAACGTTGGATATTTCTTGGACACTATTCAGTCTATCAGTACCAAATTTGGCAAGATGGTGTATGATGACAAGGCCCCAAAAAACATACATAGCATCTTGACCTTGCTTCAAGGTCAAGGTCGCAGGGGCCATAAATGTGTTCTAAAAAACAGCTATTTTTCACATTTTCTCTGAAGTTTTTGAGATTGAATACCTCACCTATATATGATATATAGGGCAAAGTAAGCCCCATCTTTTGATACCAGTTTGGTTTACCTTGCTTCAAGGTCACAGGAGCTCTTCAAAGTTGGATTGTATACATATTTTGAAGTGACCTTGACCCTGAACTATGGAAGATAACTGTTTCAAACTTAAAAATTATGTGTGGCACATGTTATGCTTTCATCATGAGACACATTTGGTCACATATGATCAAGGTCAAGGTCACTTTGACCCTTATGAAATGTGACCAAAATAAGGTAGTGAACCACTAAAAGTGACCATATCTCATGGTAGAAAGAGCCAATAAGCACCATTGTACTTCCTATGTCTTGAATTAACAGCTTTGTGTTGCATGACCTTGGATGACCTTGACCTTGGGTCAAGGTCACATGTATTTTGGTAGAAAAAATGTGTAAAGCAGTTCTTAGTATATGATGTCATTGCTAGGTTTAGTTGTTTGACCTTGACCCTGAAGGCCAAGGTCATGTAAAGGTCAAGCATGTGAGTTGTATGGGCTTTGCCCTTCTTGTTTATACTGCTGTAGCTGTACGGGGAGGGGGGGTATACTGCTGTAGCTGTTACAACTTAGTGATTTTTGCACTGTTACAGGGGGGGGGGGGGGGGTGGAGTACATACTGCTGAATCTGTAGCTGTAAGTGTGGTTTGCACTGTTACACTTGGGGGGTGGGGTGTACATACTGATGTATCTGTAGCTGTAGGTATTGCATTGTAACACTTGGGAGGGGGGGTACATACTGATCTATCTGTAGCTGTAGGCGTGTTTTGTACTGTTACACTTGGGGGGGGGGGGGGGCGGTTTGTACATACTGATGTAGCTGTAGGTGTGTTATGTACTGTTACAG
>NC_090252.1:49276798-49336798 GCF_037325665.1 Littorina saxatilis
CCCCCCCCCCCCCCCCCCCCCCCCCCCCCCCCCCCCCCCCCCCCCCCCCCCCCCCCCCCCCCCCCCCCCCCCGCCGATACGTACCAAAATTCAACAGTCTGGCGGCGAGTCAATATCAGTGTTCCAAGTCAAAATTTCGTTTTAGAATATACTTTCCGCTTAAAACTTGAACATCTGGTACTGCCTGAGAAACTTTACTTGTATCATGTACAAACGTGAAATCACTGAAACTCTGAACAACGAACACTGACTCGGTCATTGTCACCCTGAGTCAGGACTGAGTGTTGATTTGTGGCCCTGTCTAGGTGGACTCAGGTAGTCTACTGACCTTACACAGTTTAATGTAAACACTGCTTTTTAAACAAATTACATTTTGACGGAGAACACTGACTGGGCTCCTTGTGTTTCTCTCCCTATCGTTTTGTATCCTTAGCGGATTATGACTTTATTCGGTTATTCTGCAGAAAAACAGAAATGCCGCTGCAGAAGAAAAAAAACATTCTGCAGCATTTTTGAATAATGCCATCATCCGCCGAAGCATTGTTTTTTTCTGCTAAGGATTTGTTTTGTCTTTCATATCGTATGTCAGTATCATAGTTGCATACTTTACATTTGGGAACTTTTAAAACTGATCCGGCGAAAGTTGCGTATGGAGTTCCTGGCCCGATCTAGAAAGAACGTACATCTTATATTTGAAATAAAAGTATAGTTTGGAAGAGAAAAAGAGATAACAAAATAATTTGATAAAGGGTGTATGGTCAGTTTTACTTGCTTACCAATAGCCATATCATCTCTCTTTAAATATACGAATCCTGGGACTGTCTGTAACATGTTTTCACACACACAAAATTCATGGACAGAAAAATGAAGGGAGGGAGGGAGGGGGCATAACAGTGAGGATGTACTGATCGGACCGTGGCCGATAAAAGGTCAGAGTAGAGCAACGCCCCATTGCCTCGCGGCTTCAGTAGCTGGCTGTCAAGGATCCAGAGCAATTCAAAACACAGAAAGCACATCACCTACTCGCCGTGTACCAATAAAAGTTGTTTCATTTTTTTGCATCAAGCTGAACCAAGCGACCCTAATGTAATCATAGCAGACGACATGTGATCGAAAATGTGTCATGTGACTTAGCAGCTGATAAATTTGTGAAGAAAAGAAGCGTTCTTTGCTGGTAAAGGCGACATTCGAGCGAAGTTCCTGTTCTTATTGAGCAGTTTCTCTTCTTTCATAACAATGGCTTTACTGGTTACAAGAGAGCACCGAGTCATTGCAGTATGTATATATATATCTTAATCAAGTTGATGTCTTTTGTGCAGTACGCTTCATTTAGTTGTTGCTTGTCTGCGTTTGTGTTTTCCACAGGCACATGCGCAGCTCTCTAAACACACCGCAACCCCCCCTCCCTGTACGTTGGTCCAAGCGAAGTTCAGTTGTATGATTTACTCCTTGATTTTATTTGTTCTGCTGCATTAGCATTGCCTCGACAACGTAACAGTTCGCAGCTGTTGTTGTTTGTTGTTGCTGCTGTGTATGCAGATGCAACCTCAGGGCCGGACCCAGGGGGGGGTTCCAGGGGTTCCGGAACCCCACCCCTGGAAAAAGCATGTACCTTGCTTTGAGTGGTTTTTTTTTTTACTAGTTTTAGCACCAAAACAATGCTGCTCTTAACCCTCAAAACAAGGCCCAGAATGCACCAGATTGCACAGATTTTAACCGTTTTTCAAAAATTTTCCGGGGGAGCATGCCCCCGGACCCCCCTAGTTCGCGCGCTTGTGGCTTCGCCACTTTGCTGATTTGCCCCCCAAAAAAAGGAGGAACCCCCCCCCTTACAACTCATTTGGTCCGGCCCTGAACCTGGCTGTTGGAACTGTTCTTTCTCAAAGGTGTTTTGGCAGTTTTTCTTCAGAATTCGTTTTTGTTAAGTTTGTTGCATATATATATGTACAGATCTTCTAACTGTATGCAGTTTTAATTAACAGTTATATATTTGATATAATTACTCACTCTTTTAGTTTAGATTTTTAATCTTTATTCTATTGTAGAAAGAGAGGAGGAGGAAGAAGATTGATCATTACCTTAGTTTGATTATTATTTTGCAGGTTGTGAAACTGCAAAACAAGTGGGAATGATTGGGAGACTTCCAAGGGTGTGCACCACATGTCATGGAACAATTTGCACTATTCTGTTTGACAGTGAACATGTGAGCATTTCAGTTTTCACTCTCTTTTGTAAATCACTCGAGAGACCAATATAATCTTTTACATGGGAAAGGATAATCCTTCCAGGAAATATACCAACCAACTGCTCTTTGTATGTGTATAATGTTTAAAAAAATCTTTGGTAATACATAGGTGTAACAAAACACAATTGTGCACAGAAAGGAGCCTGGTTTAATTACAGCAGCACATACAATTGTAGAATGCAGTATAACAATTATCATGTAACAGGTTCAGCAGATGTTTTGATTTACGAGAGTGTTTAAAGAAAGGGAAGGACAGTCGATCTTCAACAAGTTTGAGTGAAAACTTGCTAAGGCTGCTTTTTTGGTGTTTACAGCTCAGTGCTTTCTGAAAAGTTGAATGGTTTACCTCAAATTTGGCATGAAATTCAACATTATCTATGGCAAATCCATGCACCGAATACCAGATGAATGCATGTCTAGAAGCGTTTGAGTAGAAAGCGAAAGAAAGCGGTGAGTGAGAACTTTATGGCCAAGCAAAGCCAGTTTTTGTGTCTCAGTGCATGTAATGCTGTATACATATATATATGAGTTGTTCTTCTGTACTGGTGACAAAAAGGGGAAATACAGATCAAAATTTAGAATTGTAGTTTTGTTTTTGAAATATAGCTTTTTGTAAAGCAGAAATACTGTAGTATCTGATTTACAAAAGAAAAAATCACTTGTTTACATAGTTCTTACATAATCTAATATATAAAGCTGGTTTCTGTGACGCCAGTGTTCAACATCCTAAGCTTGCAGCACCACAACAAAATAAATGCCATTACACATTTTAATTATTAGTGATAGTAGACATAAAACCATCCTGAACTCAGGTCAAAATGAGTTACTTCCCTTCGGGTCTCATTTATCCCTGCCTTTGTTTTCCTTCTCTGGAGAGGAAACCAATCTTTTTACATATTTTTAGCTTTTTGAAATACATGTATAAGCAGATTCGCGATCGTCGATAATGATTTTTCATGGTGTTGTGTAATTTTTAAATTACAAAGCAATTGATATTGTAAGACAGTTTCAAGCGAGCTATCTTTCGCGGGTGTATTTACTGCGCAAACAACTCTAAATAAGGCAAAAGTGTCACGTGATAATCAACTTTGGCTGCGAAGCAGACGATACTTTTTTCCGTAACCAGTTGGGAGTGATGCAACAATATCACGGTCTCCTTCCCACAGCAGTCTCAACATTTCGACTTGTTTTAACCTCAAGTTAGAACGATGTCTTTATTTTATAACTGTGAAAAACAGAACGGAGATCACTGTCGAAGTCAGCCAATCTGCAATCACTTTCGTCTCACTTGGGAGATAACTCTGTATTCTTATTTTGATAGATTCCGCGCAGTAATTACGCATCCTGTTGGAGAGACCATGAGCGATAGCGTGGACCGATGATTATCAGAATGACATAAAACATGAAAAGTAATGGAAAATAATCTTCAGATGCTCACAACAAACTGGTAATGATTATGTTAAACTCTGCATGGGATAAAAGCATCGAAATGGCAGCGATCATGCCGAAAATGGCAAAATCTTTTCGTTTCGTTCTGCTTCAAGTTATGTCTCTTTCGTCACTATTTATGGTCTTGTTGAATATTAAAGACTTACCTCTTTTTCAAAAGGTTAGCGGGGAGATTCACTCGAAGCACATTTAGCAAAGTTATGCTGCCAAATCATCATCATATATCAACATTTCACCACACAGATCGATGCAAACAGTCGTGGTAGATGTGACTTTCACATGACCATGCAAAGACTACTTACTAGCAGTAGCAGACGACAAACAGAGCAATCCAATGAAGAACAGTTACTCCGGTTATTCGTCTTCGGTTATTTCCCCTGCCATAATGGGGCCGTCACACGCTGCAATTTTCCTAAGATTCACACAGCCACACGGCCGACTGAGTCTTAGAAAAGAGCTACGACAAAGCTACGACTCTGTCTTATGAGATTCCCTCGTAGCAGATTGGGCAACTTGGTCTATCCCCGAGAGACTGTCGTAGGGCAATGCAGGGCCGGACTAGGCTAAGAGGAAGGAGGGGGTTGTCAGTGGTGGTCCAGGGGGATGTTCCCCCTGGCGGGGTCAAGGGGCAGAGCCCCTTGTGGGGGTCAAGGGGCAAAGCCCCCTGAAGCTGATGGGTAGGTCATATTCTGAGATAGGAAAATGGACGCTCCTTGCACGAAACGGCATAAAATAAACAATAATAAAAAATGTTTTAAATAAGTGAGGTACATGTTTAGGCTAGGGATGGGGGGGCGGTGGGGTTGCGCAACCCCCATAACCCCCCCGGTAGTCCGGCCCTGCAATCGTAGCGCAAAGCCAATCGGCCTTCACGCCGTGACTTGAAAAAATGGCGGACAGTGTTTTTTTGTCGATTCAAAACATTTTGGAAGAATAGTTTCTTACTCAGATATAAAGGTGACGTTTTAGGCGTGTACAGCGGTCGGGAACCTTTAATTGCAACTGTCTGGGAACTTACTTTCTCACATAGGCATAATGCGCAGGGCCGGACCAAATTAGTTGTAAGGGGGGGGGGGGGGGGGTTCCTCCTTTTTTGGGCGGGCAAATCAGCGAAGTGGCGAAGCCACAAGCGCGCGCCTGCAAAGCAGGCGCGTGAACTAGGGGGGTCCGGGGGCATGCTCCCCCGGAAAATATTTGAAAAACGGTTAAAATCTGTGCAATCTGGTGCATTCTGGGCCTTGTTTTGAGGGTTAAGAGCAGCATTGTTTTGGTGCTAAAACTAGTAAAAAAAACAACAACACTCAAAGCAAGGTACATGCTTTTTCCAGGGGTGGGGTTCCGGAACCCCTGGAACCCCCCCCCCCCCCCCCCCCTGGGTCCGGCCCTGATGCTGGAAGTTATTTTTCAGAAAGGTAGAGCGAAGTTTGAACATTAGCGTCTGCTCTTGCGCAGCGCGTTTGCCGTGTTCACTGTGATACGTCACTTCCGATCTCCCAGGTCAACTTATGTGCAGACCTGCCAGTGACTTAACCCCCTTCGTGTGTACACGCAAGCACAAGACCAAGTGCGCACGGAAAAGATCCTGTAAACCATGTGGGAGTTCGGTGGGTTATAGAAACACGAAAATACCCAGCATGCCTCCCCCGAAATTGGCGTATGCTGCCTGAATGGCCATACACGTAAAAATCCACATGAGTGAATGTGGGAGTCTAAGCCCATGAACGAAGAAGAAGAAGAAAAAATATTCACTTTTACTTGTGTAAACCCAGTAACTCACAGTAGGCTATGTAGTGTTCTCTATTTGAATCATTGAAACGCTTCTGTCCCGTCAATCACACTTTAAATTGCCTTATATTTTGGATGACATATGCCACCCCTTTGGTATTCCACTGATAATAGTTTTAGCTAAATAGTTTCAGCTAATCGCTTTGGAGTATGCAAACACTGGAATTATATGCAATGAAACACTCAAGCTGCTTTCTCTTGCTTATAGCTGAGAGCAGCACTGCAGCAGTGACTGTCGGGTGGAGGATCCAATTCTGACTGTTTCCGACATAATGGATCAACATGAGTGCAGACCTGCTGAGCGCCTTATCTTCTTGGGTGTGTATAGATGTATATACATTAAAGGCACAGTAAGCCTCCCGTAAACTATCACAGAGCTCCCCGAGCGTCTACATACAGTACAAGCTACTTCCATTTGAACGCTCACCGAACGGGAACATCCTGGCTGCTTTCTGTCGAGCGTGAGAAATTTTCAAAAAATTTATTTTCGTGGACTTGGTCCTCTACAACAATGGCGCCTCGTTTTGGTGCTGGACGGCTGTTATGAATATTCAATACCGGAAATCACGCCCGGACAGTAAGCCTCCCGTAAACCATCACAGAACATCCTGGGTGCCCTACGTAAAGTCAGAGCGAGCAATTTTTGACTCACATGCGAAGCAAAAGTGAGTCTATGTACTCACCCGAGTCGTCCGTCCGTCCGTCCGGAAAACTTTAACGTTGGATATTTCTTGGACACTATTCAGTCTATCAGTACCAAATTTGGCAAGATGGTGTATGATGACAAGGCCCCAAAAAACATACATAGCATCTTGACCTTGCTTCAAGGTCAAGGTCGCAGGGGCCATAAATGTTGTCTAAAAACAGCTATTTTTCACATTTTTCCCATTTTCTCTGAAGTTTTTGAGATTGAATACCTCACCTATATATGCTATATAGGGCAAAGTAAGCTCCATCTTTTGATACCAGTTTGGTTTACCTTGCTTCAAGGTCAAGGTCACAGGAGCTCTTCAAAGTTGGATTGTATACATATTTTGAAGTGACCTTGATCCTGAACTATGGAAGATAACTGTTTCAAACTTAAAAATTATGTGGGGCACATGTTATGCTTTCATCATGAGACACATTTGGTCACATATGATCAAGGTCAAGGTCACTTTGACCCTTATGAAATGTGACCAAAATAAGGTAGTGAACCACTAAAAGTGACCATATCTCATGGTAGAAAGAGCCAATAAGCACCATTGTACTTCCTATGTCTTGAATTAACAGCTTTGTGTTGCATGACCTTGGATGACCTTGACCTTGGGTCAAGGTCACATGTATTTTGGTAGGAAAAATGTGTAAAGCAGTTCTTAGTGTATGATGTCATTGCTAGGTGTAGTTATTTGACCTTGACCCTGAAGGTTAAGGTCATGTAAAGGTCAAGGTCAAGCATGTGAGTCGTATGGGCTTTGCCCTTCTTGTTAAAGAATTAATTTTGCAGATTGTCTCGAACACTTTTTGGACCCATCCTGAACTCAGGTAAAAAATGAGTTATTTCCCTTCGGGTCTCATTCTATCGATGTAAACTGGCGATAGCCGTGGATCGATGATTATTAGAATGTTTTTGGACCGTGGTGCATTTTTGCGCTAGACCTAACTTTTAAAATCTAAATAATAAATTGACAGCTTGTTACACAAACATTCTTTAATCATAAAAGAATTCTTTTTTCATCAAGACAAGATCAGTACAATTCGAAGTTGTGAAAGTTTGAAAAAAGAAAAGCCCGGAAGCAGGGTCACGCAAGGGTCGTAGCGGACGGCGGTTTATGCATATATATATCGCCGTTCCTCTCAACTGTCAAAAGCCATCGCTAGAGTTTTTGTGAACCACTGCCGTTTGTTTCGTGCATAAAAACGTGCTATTGTAGATAAGCTCACATCGAGTCGCATTGAAATGATTAACTGACGACTACATTGTGAAAAAAGGGAAACTGGATCTCACGGGTTCACGATGGCTCAGGGGTAAGATAAACCAAGCAAAAATAAATTCTTTGAAAATTGTTCGCTCTTTATGGAGGGCACCTAGGATGTTCTCAATCGGTGAGTGTTTAAATGAAAGGGTGTTTGTACTGTAGTCTGTGTGTAAAAGCCTGACCGTATCTGTGATGGTTTACGGGAGGCTTACTGTGCCTTTAATTGTATTCATAAATTGTCTCACACACACATATATATATATATATATATATATATATACTGACAAAGACATTCATGCCTGCACACACGCAAGCACAAACATACACGCACCAGCACGTTTCAACCCCCCACCACCACCACCGTCTCAGTCGGTGCAGCTGTTTCGGAGCCTTTAGTCATCATAATACACACACAGACGGACACAACTTTTAAAAGTTAGATATATGCACTAAAAGCCACGGCACTTTAAGTTAGCTTTCATTATCATTCTCTTAAAGTTTGGCCCTCTTTGCTTCAGTCTGCATGCTTTCTCATAGTCATACTGCTGTGTCATTGCAGGTTTCATTCCATGCTCCGGTGTGGGTGTCATAAGCAAGAGAGCCTCCTGTTGACTTCCAGCAGATGACTGCATGGTGAAGGACCTTGATACCACTTACAGATGTCAAAGCAGCTAGCTAGATGCCATTGGAGAACAACCAAAACTATTCAGCGGGTGCCATCGGCGAACATAAATACAAGTTACAGAACAGGAAAGCAGATATCACTGGCAAAGGGAACCGGACAGCAGCTACAATAAACTTAATCAGATGCCTGTAGCAAATAATCTGGACACCAATCACAAATCAAACAGATGTGGAGGACAGAGAACATTTCATGTGATTATTTCCACATATATAACCCTGTTTTGAAAAAAGGGACATAACGCCACACTATATTAATATACTTTCTGGTTACGTGCTGAAAACTCTCCATTGGACATTTAGTGAGTTTTGACTCACCAGGTCAGGAGAATGTCACTGATGGGGAGCATAATAAGGCTGACTTACAATGGGTAGACAGAATTGAACATTGTTGTTTTCTTGGATGGTTTTCAAGGTAGACTTTACAAAGTTAACATACTGCTATGGTTTGATCAATTTCAAACATGACCACATTTGGCATTTTTTCAAAGCCACATTTTTGACAAATATCAAGGATGTGTTGCGAAAGCATGTGTTCTTATTTTTCTGAAATGTTTTGAAAGCTAGATTTTTGATACTTTACAGGCTATTGAAGTTGGATGACCTCTAGATGTGACCCATGTCAAATTGACCCTCATAAACTTTTAAGTTCACAAAAAATAATAATAATAACAGAGAAATGGTATTATTTTGAATGTGTTTGAAGCAAGATCGTTGTAACTCAATAACCCCCCGCGGGTTAGGGGGAAGAATTTACCCGATGCTCCCCAGCATGTCGTAAGAGGCGACTAACGGATTCTGTTTCTCCTTTTACCCTTGTTAAGTGTTTCTTGTATAGAATATAGTCAATTTTTGTAAAGATTTTAGTCAATCAGTATGTAAGAAATGTTAAGTCCTTTTTACTGGAAACTTGCATTCTCCCAGTAAGGTAATATATTGTACTGTATCGTTGCAAGCCCCTGGAGCAAATTTTTGATTAGTGCTTTTGTGAACAAGAAACAATTGACAAGTGGCTCTATCCCATCTCCCCCCTTTCCCCGTCGCGATATAACCTTGAATGGTTGAAAACGACGTTAAACACCAAATAAAGAAAGAAAGTAACTCAATAACTTTATCTGTGTAAGGTCACACACATACAGGGTTAGATGACATCAAGTCAGCTTGATAGTTTGCATTATTCAAGTTCAGATTGGGGTAGAGTTCCGGTCAATAATAGGGACAATCATTGTCTCCTTTGATTGTTCACAGAGTTTTCATGTACTGATGTGGGCATGGTCACTTTCAAAGCTAATCATAGAAATTTAACTTGGCTGTAGGGGGGATAATTTTGAGAAAATATGTGTTGTGCTAAAGATGAATTCCCACAAAGAAGAGTGCTATAATAAATCTGTTTTGTGCATTTAATTGTTACTTGTTCTGGTTAACAGGGTTATAAAACATTGCATTAAAACTGTTTCTGCATTGGGACATTTACCAAAAATCAACAGCTTGGTTACTCACTGTGCAAGATGGACACCTTTTTTAAAATTATTTTTTAATTGGGTCTTTTACATGTTAGTGGATATTTTAAAATGTTCTTACATAAGTTTGACTATTATTGCTCTGCCGAAAAATGAAAATAAAATTTAAAACATGCGATGAACCTTTACTTTCCTACCAAATGTGACAGATTGACTGCAGCGAGTGGCCTGATCGTGCACACACACATTCAATTCACACAACACAATTGATTCAGCAAAAATTGGGGCCACATTTACATCCAGTGTAATTTTTAAGGCTATGGTACTTTTTCAAAAAAGTACTGCAGTATACTATAGTAAACTACAGTAAAATTACTATAGTACAAAATCTACAGCAACAAAAATACCACACTGTACTATAGTAAACTATAGTAAATGTACTATAGTACAAATGTACCATGCCAAAAGTACCACGCTGTACTATAGTAAACTATAGTACAAGTACTATAGTACAAATGTACTAGGACCAAAATACCACGCTGTACAACAATACAATACAATACAATAACTTTATTAATCTCTAAAAGAGAAATTACATTGCTGAGCGTTTGTGTCCGTAATAATAACATACATAAAACATTCAAAATAAACATTTGTTCTTTGTCCTGAGAAAATATAGCACATTGGTTATCACATAAGAAAGTATATTAAAAATAAATTAACATGCATTCACCATCAACAATGCACAAAAGAAAGTCAGCACCTTGCCGGTTATCACATATTGTCTAAGATTAAGAGAGTAGAATGCAAAACAAAATCAACAATACTGAAACAATACAGAACACTGCATTTTTACTCTAGTAAACTATAGTACATGTACTCTACTATAGTACATTTTGGCAAAAAAGTGACCAAAATACTATAGTACATTTAACATGTACTATAGTACACACTAATTTATTGTACTATAGTACTTTTTGTACTATAGTTTACTATAGTACTAGTACTACAGTAAACTATGGTACACCATAGTACAATTCAATGTACCATAGTACTTGTACTATAGTAAACTATAGTACACCATAGTACAATTCAATGTACCATAGTACTTGTACCATAGTAAACTATAGTATACTATAGTACAAGTACTATGGTATACTATAGTGCATAGTGTGGTACTTTTTTAGTTGGGTATCTAGTCGACTAGTGTTTGTTGGCTCACGTAAGTGTAGCCTATGCGATCGTAACTTTGTCTGTCTGTGCGTGCGTGTGTGTGTGCGTGTGTTTGTGCGTGTGTATCTGTGGTAGAAACTCTAACATTTGAAGACGTCACATTACATTGACGTCACATTATGACGTAAGAGGGTTAGACGTCAGGCGAAGGAAGTACTGAAAGTCTCGGTCATTATTATTTTGAGCGGGCCGAGACTCTGTTGGCAGTCGTGTCCCTGTAAGTAGGCTACATGCAGACAGACAGATCTAGATCTAGTGTCTCGCTTTCTTGCACAGTTTCACCTATGCTCTTTCTGTGTGTGTGTGTGTGTGTGTGTGTGTGTGTGTGTGTGTGTGTGTGTGTGAGTGTGTATGTGTGTGTGTGTGTGTGTGTGTGTGTGTATGTGTGACGGAGTGATTGAGTTTGTGTTACTGGTTGTCGATTTCTTACGTGAGCCTTGATGGCTTCGCCTCTTGTTTTCTTAGATTTATTGGCCATGTGGGCTGTTTACGGTCATAACACTGTGTTGGTTTGTGCTGGTGCAATCTGCAGATCAAAGGGGTTTGACCACATGGTGAAGCAGTGATCAACGCAACTTGTGTTCACCACTCAACATTGCCTTCTGCCAATCTCAATGGCAAAACGAAAGGTACAGTAACATGCTTGTGATTTTTTGACTCACATGCGAAGCAAAAGTGAGTCTATGTACTCACCCGGGTCGTCCGTCCGTCCGTCCGGCCGTCCGTCCGGAAAACTTTAACGTTGGATATTTCTTGGACACTATTCAGTCAATCAGTACCAAATTTGGCAAGATGGTGTATGATGACAAGGCCCCAAAAAACATACATAGCATCTTGACCGTGCTTCAAGGTCAAGGTCGCAGGGGCCATAAATGTTGTCTAAAAAACAGCTATTTTTCACATTTTTCCCATTTTCTCTGAAGTTTTTGAGATTGAATACCTCACCTATATATGATATATAGGGCAAAGTAAGCCCCATCTTTTGATACCAGTTTGGTTTACCTTGCTTCAAGGTCAAGGTCACAGGAGCTCTTCAAAGTTGGATTGTATACATATTTTGAAGTGACCTTGACCCTGAACTATGGAAGATAACTGTTTCAAACTTAAAAATTATGTGGGGCACATGTTATGCTTTCATCATGAGACACATTTGGTCACATATGATCAAGGTCAAGGTCACTTTGACCCTTATGAAATGTGACCAAAATAAGGTAGTGAACCACTAAAAGTGACCATATCTCATGGTAGAAAGAGCCAATAAGCACCATTGTACTTCCTATGTCTTGAATTAACAGCTTTGTGTTGCATGACCTTGGATGACCTTGACCATGTATTTTGGTAGGAAAAATGTGTAAAGCAGTTCTTAGTGTATGATGTCATTGCTAGGTTTAGTTATTTGACCTTGACCCTGAAGGTCAAGGTCATTTAAAGGTCAAGGTCAAGCATGTGAGTCGTATGGGCTTTGCCCTTCTTGTTTTTAATTATTATTATATGAAGTCTTATATCTCTAGACTCGGACTCAAGGCGCAGGGATCTATTATGTAATGTCTGTGGCGATCAACATAGTTTTTAACTCTAGTCTAACTGATCATGCTTATTAGTATTCAATTACATACGATATATTCTCCGCCCCAGCACCACCCTCACCCCATAGCACTGCCAATCAGCCTCTACACTACAGTCCAACAACTACACCTCTAAAAGCCCCCCCCCCCCCCCCCTTCCGTGCAACATATGTTGCTGTATGCACATGTATGTGTGTGGTCATATGGAGTGTTCTAATAGTTCCAGAACATACCCGACCACACTCATACACAGGGTACTGACAAAGGAACTTTTTTCAGTCTCCATCAGGGCTGAGTGTCACCTAATACATGCAGACAGGTGTAACGGACGTTTTAGCAGCCACTGTACCACACATGTCAAAAGGTAAATTTAGGTATATTAGTATATTTACAAACTGTTCACTCTGTTGGTTTTTCTTGCAGTATTTATTCAGAAACTCTGTAAATTGTGGCAATTACATATGAAGACGTTCAACTTATTATTGAAGAAATAGAATCAAAAATGGTTTATTCTGTATTTGAATTTTGATCATGTGATCAGAGAAACAGTTTCTTGAACAGCTAAGCTACAAGTACAAGGTCAACAACATAAACAGGTGACTGGAGACTCAGGCATTGCATTTAAAAAAATATGCACAGCAATGTTTACTGTACTGGGGGGGGGGGGGGGTGGATTTAAAGTGTTCTTTTGGCTTCCAGAGAGGTGCTACGCCTGTTAAGATGGAAATGAAATAGAATAGTTGATGGTAAGGGTTATCACAAAACAGCAAGGATAATGTTGCATGCCTGTATTTTCAGTTTGAGGTTTTTTTTTAATTAAATACTAGTATTACTAGTTTTCTGATTAGCTATAATTCACGTGATAATATTATAAGATGCTACCTTTTTATACAATTTTTTTTTATAAGATTACCTCATTGAGGCTGACAGGAACATAATTGAGGAATACTTATAATTTCTTGGCCAGTTAAAAAAAAATTAAACCCTTGAAATGAAGTTTACGCAGGTTAGATATGAGGATATCTTAATTGGGATAATGCATTTACCAGTAATTACAACGAGAGATTTACTTAGAAAAACTGAAGTCATTCATAAACAATAATTATGATTACAATCACAGAGTAAGGGGAAACATGGCCTTTGGTCTGGAACAGCAGCTGTAATGGGTCAAACCTGTCTGAATGTGCTTTTTATTTTATTTTTGTATACCTAGTGTAAACATGTTAATAAGATGAATACTTGATTAAATATGTGCAGGAGCTACTTCGGCAGACCCATATGGCTAGTATCCCAATGCAGTGAAGGTGAGTTCATTGATTTATGTTTTACCCACGTTTTCTGTGTTTGATGTCAGCCGTGATTACCCAATGAGAACTTCAAAACATGTTGCTGATTTGCGAAAACCCAACCATGAAATCTGATGTAGTTGTGTTGCCCATCTAGAGGATATAACATCTAATTTCGTGATAGCATAGCAATTTTGTGTACCTGACAAAATCTCTGCACATCACAGTGAAGTTTTACTTGATGATCAGATGATTCAATACCCCCCCCCCCCCTCCCCCCGACTAAACAACGAAGAGCAGGCACTACACACTCACATAACTACCAACTCCACAGTGTCATTACAGAATCAAGCAATCAGGAGAATGAAAGGATTCACCAGTGCTCCGCCACTCGGTTGGATAGCCATCACTAGGCACAACAAAATCCATTATTGAGGGTTTCTTGGACGTTTCTGAAGCTAGGGCTTGAAAGCTTCACATACACATATTCCTAAGAAAACTCCTTGTCCTTGAGTAAGATTCCGAGTGAATGGGGCCAAAGACAACAAAAATGAATAATATATATTTTTTTTCAAATCAAAACATTGTAAAATTTGTTGTCTTACTCAATGTGAAAGTCTGACCAAATCTGCGACATTGAGGCAAACAAGTTGGGGTGGGCCTTTAACTAAATACTCTGAAACCAGCAGCTGCTTTAAGTAATTGTATTTGTGTTGTCATTAGGCAAAAAAAAAAAATTGTCTGTTTAGGGTAACATGACCAAAAAAAGTAGGGTCGGTAGGTAGGTAAATTTTTTTTTTTTTTTTTTTTTTTTTTTTTTGTAAATGCTATGTTGGCTGAACATTCACTTCTTATATTTGATGAATACATGTTTCAAAACTAACGTATAAATAAAACAGAGAGAAAGGGAGAGAAAGAAACGCCAAATGTCTCTTTTTAGCATTTTTACCTCTTTTTTTTTCTTTTTTTTTTTTGAAATCAAAAAAAAGTTTTTGGGTCGGCGCCAAATCGATAGGGTCGGTCGGGTTACCCTAAACAGACAATTTTTTTTTTTTGGCCTTATGTACTGCTTGCACTAAATGCATTTTCTTTTATCTCCTCAGAATCGAGTCACCCAGAGAAAGACCATTGACATGCAGGGCGCATAGTAAAACATATATAATTATGGCGTGCAAGTCGGTCGACAGGTGCCAGCCATTATCATCATAACAAGAGATGCAGATCATAGTTGCTTATGTTTTATGTTGGGTACGACTTTCGTGCATGTGCACAAGTCCGGCCCTGGATCTGCTTTAATTTTAATGTAGAATTTCATTATCAGATAATTTGAAACATGTTGTTTAATTAAATTGTAAATACGTCCCAGTCAATTTGCAGCATTTTTTCTTTCTTGTTCTTCTATATACCCTTAAAACTAACACAGTCATGCTAAAAACAAATTGTAACAAGAAGTGTTTGTTCAAGGGAGATCATCTGAAGCTTTTCTTTTTAAATCTGTAAAATTGCATAGTGACATCCTCCAAAAATAAAATGTCTTAAGAATAAAGGTATCTACACGGGTTGTCTACCTATTTCTTAATAGCATTGCTTTTAAGTATAACTTTTTTTCTCAGAATAATTTTTTTAGTGTTATTCAAGGGAGGCAATAAAAAATGTGTCCAATTGTGTTTAACATTTTTTGTAGCCCCAAGAAGTGTGTTTTGTCTTGTAACTATTGTGATTTGAGAGCTTTAGCACTGAATGCTTTGCATCCTGGTGTGAATAGCATTGTAAAGCTTGCCTCTTGCTAATTTAGAGCAGTAGAATAGAAAGCAGCCTACTCCACAATCTTCTTTCACATTCTGGGCATACTCCTTGACAAGAGAACCACGAGATTTGTTTTTATTCCGATGTTGCCTTTTCTATTCAATTAAATACTTAAATCCTACGTGCGACACAAACCTTTTTTGTGTTGGTTTGTTTGTTTATTTTTACATTTTGTATGTATAGACCGTACTAGAGACCAGTCTTTCACCGCCGTATAATTGATCTGGAAATCTCCGCTAAGCAGTTCAATAACATAATGTGTACAAGGCTAAAGCATTTCTGCTACTCCACTCAAAATATGTCTAACTACGCACTCGTACTCTCTCCCTAATTCATGCAAAATTGTTTGCGGATTAGTAAAATTTGCGTGAAATATTGAATTGCGAATTTTTATATTTTTTATTTTTTAAATTACGTAATCTTCAAAATAGATGAATATTTACTGAAGCGATAAACTATTTATACAAGTTAATAAGAATGGTTTGTAAGATCAAAAACAAACCAGCAATACAACTGCTGTCGATAGATTACCCCCCTTGACTTCTCTGTCTGTTGGGTCAAACTACGCCAGACATTTCTCTTCTAGTGGCTCCATAGCATGAGAATTTTATTGAGATACAGGCTCCGAGGCAGAAACTGCTTCGTTCTGAACTTGAATACATCGGTTCCTCTTAGTTATATATGGTCTTTTAATTCCTTCTGTCGTTTCAATGCAACAGGTAATCAAGCCTTTGAGTGTTGCACACTGTATCAAGTTCTGGTGTATTAGCGATCGAGAAGTTTACGAGGTAGTTGCAGAATTGATGTTTGTACCTTTCTGGTCAGTAATATCAGGAAATAAAAAAATTAAAAAAATTACATGTATGCAACATAAGAGGCCAAAAGGCTAAGAAACTTGACGCCTCATCTGTCTCGGTTGCTAGACTTCATCGTTCATAGCATAATAGCAATACCATTTGTTGTGTAGAATCAATGTTATTCTTTCTGAAATAAAATGTTCATGAAGTGGGTTCGATTCTGATCGAGTGAATATATGTGTCGAAAGCTGAATAAAGCAATGCGTTTGTCTTTGACTGGTGAAGTAGAGCTGAAGCTTTTTGTGCTGGATGTAAGCTTAGTTGGTTTTATCACACACACACACACACACACACACACACACACACACACACACACACACACACACACACACACACACACACACACACACACACACACACACACACACACACACACAACCCTGATGTTTGTCAAAAATGTTGCATGTTCCAGCTTCACAAATCATTCAAATGCCTGCACAAAAGCACACGGATGTACACGTACCTCCCTACATACCCGTCCAAACAATCTACCACGGCAACACCACAGCCCCATACATTTATCCAAAAGTTGTCTGAATATCAATACTGGCAATCTTGGTATTGAACGGGGAACTCTATTTTCATGGCGTATGTGGTCTGCTAAACCACCCTTACAAAATAAAAAGCCACACATCGTGTAAGCTAATCGACTAAACAAAAACCAGACACGCGAACAGATTTAGGTAAATAATTATGCCATGCAAGGAACATTTCTATTGATCGGTCGATGCTTAGATCTAAAAAAAAACAAAACACCAGCTCACTTTATGGGGATTTAAATAGTGCTGTTTCGTGAGTTCCAGATCTAGACTGACAAGGTAGTATAACATTTATTTTTATCTTGCAAAATCGAACTTGCCCTGCAGTCACCTTAAGTCGAACCGCTTTTACTGCCACCGGGGGTTGCAGTTTGGCGGGGGGAGGGCCATAGAGTCGGCACACTGGGAGTGGAACTTGACGAAATGTCACCTAGGGCCTAGTACGATAGCTTCTCTCCGGATTGACGTACAAACAGCGTCAGGGCCGCTTCAAACTTACATACGGATTACGATTCCTATCCCCAGTTTCTCATGTTGGTAACCACTGGCTATTTGTCAGATGTGTCGTTCTCCCACATTTGAACGATGCTGTAGTGCGAGCCGGTCAAAATGCCCTTTAGTTGTCAAACCACGTTCTCTTTTTCCGCGCAAACTGTTTTGCGTTCCGGACCGGAACACACTTAGTAGATGATCATTGACTATTTCTGATTGGACAATGATGCCAACGCCCACATGACCCTAGCTACAATGTCAAGGTCGGAAAGTCGTGAATAGCGTTCGTGGGATACCTCCAGCTTCGCTGGGATAAATAGCAATAAATGATGACAGTGTCAAGTTTTTAAGTACAAAGTGAAATCATGTGACTGGACAAAGGCACAATTACAAAATACAAATAAACAAGTCGCGTAAGGCAAAATTACTACATTTAGTCAAGCTGTCGAACTCACGGGAGGAAACTGAACGTAGGCCTACTGTATTTTTTCACCAAGACAGTACAGCTTCGTCAATCCCCGCGTGAAGGAAATCGCTCACCTTCCACGTGCAAAACGTAGTGATATTGACACGCCAGATTAGCGCGGTGGCGTATTGTGCTAAGCAGGAAAGCGCGCTTTTCTGTATTCTTGTTAACTTTCTGAGATTGTTTTGACTACAACCTATCATATATATATGTTTTTGGAATCAGGAAATGATCACAAATAAGATGACACCATTTTTGGATCGATTTCTTACATTTTAATCGTAAGACTAATTAATCTATTTTCGTTAATTGTGATCACATTTTAAGAGTAAACATGACATATGTATATATTTTTAGGTTCAGAATGTGATGAAGAATACGATGCAATCAATTTTAAAATTTAAATTTTAAATTTGCGAAAAATCGATTTTATTGACAACTTTAATGAGCAAACTCATTAATTAAATTTTAAGCCTCCAAGCTGAAATGCAATACCAAAGTCCGGGCTTTGTCGAAAATTACTTGACCAAAATTTCAACCAATTTGGTTGAAAAATGAGAGCGTGACAGTTCCGCCTCAACTTACACAAAAAGCCGGATATGACGTCATTAAAGACATTTATTGAAAAAATGAAAAAAAGTCTGAGGATTTCATACCCAGGAACTCTCATATAAAATTTCATAAAGATCGGTCCAGTAGTTTACTCTGAATCGCTCTACAATCGCTCTACACACACTGCACACACACACACACACACACACACACACACACACACACACACACACACACACATACACCATCACGACCCTCGTCTCGATTCCCCACTCTACGTTAAAACATTTAGTCAAAACTTGACTAAATGTAAAAAATCGAGGCCCATTTTAAATTAAGTTCTCAGCTCATGGTGAAGCATAAGGTGACCCTAGAAACCAAAATTGTTACAGTCCATCACAAAATCAGTCTTAAGTCGGAATTTGGATGATTTGAGTTAGTTATTATTTTGAAATTGTGAGTCTTTCCTGGATGTTTAAAAAATTGTTTAAAGCTCTAGGTCAATAAATAACGATATTACGGCCATTTTTATGAAAGAAGTTGACCGGCGGCCATTATGAGAAATCGGGCTTTAAAGTTTTGGAAGGCACCAGCTTTACATTTTCCTTAGCAACGGGGGTTGAAAATTAACCTAACCCTTCCACATTTTGCACAAGTGTACTTTGATCTTTCATGCATCCTTTAAATCCAAAACGAAGGGTTAAAAGAACAATTATCACCATTTTTGAAGGCTTTGTTTACATCATACACGTGGAGGGAAACGGTCAAATAAATGTCATACACATCAGCAAACATTTTCACTGTCATTATCAGGATTAAAGAGGTTACATGCATCACACGCACGTTTTTGTCCTGAAGGACTTGGGTTGAAGGACGCTCTTATGTCATCCCATGTACAATCCTATTTCTAGCTGTTTTATAATCTTGGAATTGTTTAGCTTTTTTTAACTGGTAACGCTGATCCATGGCTTCAGTTATTTTATTGGACATCCAGGGTGGAAGTTTGGGATGTTTTACTCTCTTTTTCTTTATAGGTGCGTGCTTGTTTATTATAGGTAATAGGGTGTCATACCAACATTATAATGCTTGATCAGGGTCCGTGTGGTTGAAAACTGGGTCAAATCGTGCTACGTTTAGATCGGACAGGAAGGAATCACGATCAAATTTTTTAAAGGATCGAAAAGATATGACTGTGTGACCTTTATGATTTGATTTTGGCATTTTAGTGGTTTTAGTACAGAATATTGGAGAATGATCACTAATGCTAAGATCTGCGAGTGAAGCATTTAGTACTGAGGAGTGGTTGTTTGAGTAGATGTGATCAAGCAAAGTAGATGAAGTTTCTGTGACTCTAGTAGGTAAAGTTATAAGCTGCTTGAAACCTAGTGATGATACAATCCCATCCCATCGAGGCTGAGGTTTTAATAAGTCAATATTAAAGTCCCCGAGTAACAGGATGTCTGTGTGAGGTTTACATTTATACACTGTATCTATCATCTCGATAAGGTCATCGTACCAGTCACCAATGACAGAAGGGTTTCTGTAAAGAAAACAAACAAGAGTAGAAGGGGCTGTTTCCTTTAGTTTAAACTCTAGCCACATGCATTCAATGTCTTTGTGTTCTAAGTCAGGTCTTCTACGCGTGTTTTGAACAATGGAAGAGTGGATGTAAGCAGCGATGCCATTTTCACCCGTACAACGGGAATCACGACGTATGACGTCATAATCAGGGATACGGATGCGGGTATCGGGAATGCTGTCGTGTAAGCGTGATTCGGTGATGCCGTATAAGTGGTACACGGGGGTTGCGCTGTGTAGAAAATTGCATATGTCTTGTACTTTGGCATCTAGATGGTAAACATTTAAATGACCAACATGCAGCATTATCAAACACAAGGAGAAGGAATACACGAAAACTTCAAACAAAGAAATGAAAGCAAATAAAGCAAGAACAACTCAAGAAATACGGCAGCAGCTAATTAAAATCACTAGCAATGGATGTCGGTAAAACATAATAAAACATTCAGCGTGCACGTGTAACTAATAAAGGCACTTTTGATCGCTATGGTCACACGGTCACACGGGTCCGACCAAGTCAATTAAAACACAATGGTTTTATGGTCACACGAGTCCGACCAATTCATATGATGCACAAAGGTCACTCAAAGACAGTGGGTCCGATCAAGTCAAATAAAACACAATGGTTTATGGTCACACGGGTCCGACCAAGTCATATGATGCACAAAGGTCACTCAAAGGCAGTGGGTCCGACCAAGTCAAATAAAACACAATGGTTTATGGTCACACGGGTCCGACCAAGTGATATGATGCACAAAGGTCACTCAAAGTCAGTGGGTCCGACCAAGTCAAATAAAACACAATGGTTTATGGTCACACGGGTCCGACCAAGTGATATGATGCACAAAGGTCACTCAAAGTCAGTGGGTCCGACCAAGTCAAATAAAACACAATGGTTTATGGTCACACGGGTCCGACCAAGTCATATGATGCACAAAGGACACTCAAAGTCAGTGGGTCCGACCAAGTCAAATAAAACACAATGGTTTATGGTCACACGGGTCCGACCAAGTGATATGATGCACAAAGGTCACTCAAAGTCGGTGGGTCCGACCAAGTCAAATAAAACACAATGGTTACCATCAGTGTTCACGAGGAGAACTGAATTACCATGTAATATAGTCCATTGTGGAGTTCAAAATAGATACCGGTAAGCACATGAGGCAAACGAACAATATTCTTAAAATAAATTCACTCCAGAAATTAAACTTGCAATTTTCACGAAGGAAGACAATTTAGTCACTAGGAATTACGCACGGCCAAGGTACGAATAGACACACATTCATGATGCACTGCTCTTTCGTAAACACTCATACATAGACACACACAAACACACACACGCACACACATACACGCACACACACCCACAATTAACATAACGCGTGCGCCCTCAGTAAGGACATCAGCATGGGAAGGAGAGCGGGACCATTGAATGACGGATGGGGAGGAGTGGGGAAATAATCGCCTCTTCTGGGTGGAGACTGGGCAATGGGGTAACCAGCAGAGATCGGCCAATCAGGCTGATTGCGGTCGGACTGGAGACGGTCACGTGGATTGGAAGAGCCCCACTGTGGCGATGGCTGGAGGCGGTTGACCTGATTGGGGCGAGAGGACCAGGTAGAGTGGTTACCGGGGAGGAGATGGTCACGTAGGTAGGGAGGGTTGACCTGAATGGGGCGAGAAGACCAGGCAGAGTGGTTGCCGGGGAGGAGATGGTCACGTGGGTTGGGAGGGTTGACCTGGTTGGGGTGAGAGGACCAGGCCGAGCGGTCTCTGGGAGGACCGGCTGACCGGCCAGGCGAGTCTGTACTGCCCAGCGGGACACTTGTTGGGGTGGGGAGTAGAGGGTTACCACGCTTTGGACGGCTATCGTGTACTGCTTGAGCATAGGAAGGTCGGACTGGGGAGTTGTTGTTATGGAGACTGGAGGGCTGGCCAGACCTGTCGGTGGTGTGAGGAGAAGGAATAGCAGCATGGATGTTCATGGTCAACTTTGCCAGACCATGGGGAGTACTGGGATGAAGATTGTCGTGGTACAACGCCTTTTTAGGTAGGTCCTTGGCAGTGCGGAAGGTGGAGGTGTTGTCGATGAGATCAACGCCCTCACTCTCACACATCTCCGCAAGATGCATGTTGGATTCGACCACTGTTTTGCACAGGGAATCACTCTTGCGGAGAGGGGGGAGAATGGAGGAAAAGGCAAGGCGGGCGTTGGGAAAAACTTGTTTAAGTCACTTTTTTAGTTCCAACCACCTGCTGCCGGTGACAACGTCGGTGAGGCAGGTGTTCACGCCTACGTGGACTACGATCTGCTGCACTTCTTTGTTGACTGGGATGTAGCGCAGCCAGTGCAGCAGATCGTCGACCGTGATGCCCGACACGCTGATCTTCTGGCCCTGGTTGTATGGGAACACTAGGTCAGGCGGAATGAAGCGGTACACTGAGTCTCCTAGCAGGACATGGGTTTTTCCGGTCTGAACCCGCGCGTCAGACAGCTCAGTACGGGGGTCACGGGTGGAGCTGGCTTCACTTGGGTTATCTGTTGGGCTTTGAGGGGAATGATTTGCGGGTGATGAGAGAGAGTGCCTAGAGTGCGCATGGGGTGAGAGAGGTTGGGCTGGGGGCGGAGGGGGTGAGTTCAAGAGTGGGGGATGGGCGGTCTGACTGGCCACTGTTTTCCCTTGTTTAGCAGCACCAGCAGTTGATTTGTTGAGTTTCTTATGCAGATCAGATATCTGCGACTGTAAGTCTTTGTTTTTCGACTTCAGGTTTTTGTTGTCACTTTCGACTGCCTCGACCCTACTGGTTAGGGACCGGACAGTTTCCTCGAGCTTGGTGCATTTTGTCTTGAAGTGAAGTTTTAAAGAATTGGTCACTTGGGCTTTCGCGTCCTCCAGCAGGCCAACGATAGTGTTGTTGGACTGTGCTTGGTGAGCTTGCAGACTGCCGACGCTGCGGTGTAGGGTCTTTAGGCCCTGCTTGGCCTGGGACAGCGTCAGCGGACTGGAACGTGGCGCTCTGACAGCGCGGCGATGCTTGCGACGAGCGGGAGGAGGGGCGTAGCCATGACCGGACTCGAGGTCAGACCACTCCTCGTCGTCACCGCTACACTCCGAGTCACGGGCAGGAGGGTCAGTGACGTCACTGACTGGCAGGGGGGAGAGGGAGCCAGCCGATGCGGAGGCAGGGGCACTAACGGTGGGAGCGAGTGTGGAAGTAGTAGTGATGTTGGGAGGGGCGTGTATGGGGGGGGAGGGAAGGATAGAGTGACAGTAGGGGGCGTGAAAGATGATGGGGTGGTTGAGGCAGGTGGGGAAGATGGGGTGGGAGAGATAGGACTGGGTTGCACCGTGCTATCTAACTCCCGAACTGTGCTGACAGGCGCAGAGCCGTAAATCTGGACAGGCAGGGGAGGCGTGTCAGGGCGGGCCGGCACTTCCTGCTCAGTGGCTCTGGAACGCAGGCGCTCAGAGCGACGACTCATGGAATCCGAAGGAGGTTTAGCTGACGTAGATTTGGGAGCCGGAAGTGCCAGCATGAACGACGAGCGACGGGTGTCGTCGGATGAGAGCTCAGTTGGTGCAGATGGGGGCGGGGCCAGAAGCGCTGTCAGTGTGGATGGTTGTCTGAGCAGCGGGTTGTCAGTGGTGTTGTCGAACAGGGCGCTGATGCAGGCGATCATGGCGTCGTATTCCTGACGCTTCCACGTCTGACACTGCTTGCCTTGTACCATGACGGTGCCCGTGGTATAGTACACCGTGATGGTGATGCATTTCTTCACCTTTTTGCCGTTATCATCCAGTTCTCTGCGTAGTTGGATGATAGAGGTAAAGAGCTGTTGAGGTAGTTGGGAGGGTATGTTGTCGATGTTGGAGAAGGTTTCATGCGAGACGTCAATCTCTTGTACCGTCAGTCTGCCATCCAGCCGTATCTGCTGTCGATCGAGCCAGGTGACAGTGTACCCACGGTTGGCCCGATTGACAGCGTATCGCCTGTATAGGAGGCAGCGCGTGGTGGGAACCAGGTCACTGGGGACCCAGAATGAGAGCTGCTTGGGGTCGAGTTTTCCGTCGAGCAGCGGGTCCCACTTAAACGTGAGGGTGTTCAAGTCCATTGTGGGTTGTTGATGTTGTAGGCTGAGGATGTAGAAGTAGCACACACATAAACGCACGCACACATGGCCTTGTGCGTTGGAGGAAAAGTTACGTCATTGTAGAGTCTGGCCAGATTACCGACTGATGACGTAGAGGATTAAGGCACGATATCGGCTGGGACCGCAGGGCTGGCTGCCCAGCTAATTATAGAGTCAATGGTCAAATGAGAAACAAAAACACTTTTTTTTATTATTATTTTTTTTTATATAAACCTTTACGCGGTTTACACTTTATAGTTTAGGGTCCATCACGAAAGGATCACCACTTATACGTCTTATAATTATTAGGGTCCAGCATATGGTAACGTAGTATCGTATGCAGTGCCAGCGGGGTCACAGAGTGGGCAGTGTAGCACTAATCATCCGTGGTTGAGTAATCCCACATGTGCACAGTCGTGTCTCTATAGTCCACTGGATGTTTACACTACATGGCGTCCCTTTTCTCGATTCTGGGAGAGTGGCTAGTCTGTCAAGATAAGGATCTCCGGGGTGATGGATGGTATCAGTCGCAGCCGTAAAGGTCACTACGACCCCGGTAGCGCTGCACAAAGGCACACAGTTCGGGCACACAGTTCGGGCACACAGTTCGGGCTTCACTTGCACAAGATGCACTTTCAGTTCCACAAGTAGTACTCATGAGTACTCCATGAGTATTCTCAAGAATAACTATTGACACTCTTACAAAACTCACTGTTTGTTTCGATAATACACTCTCATTGCTATTGGTCACTTTCAGTCGGTTCACTACCCGGCTAACATAAAGGCACAAAGTTCAGGCTTCACTTGCACGAGATTCACTTTCAGTTCTACAGAAGTAGTAGGGATGAGTACTCCATTGATAACTATGAGTATTATCATAATAGTCTTATTGTTACTCTTAACAAAAACTTATTGTTACTCTTAACAAAAACTCACTTTTTGTTTCGATGATACACATACACATACACATCTCGTTGCTATCGGTCACACTCAGAGTTGATTTTAAACTAACTTAAAACTTCAGACACTGGCTTAGACATTCCAGCACTCATGACGGCGGAGCTCGACGTAAACACGTCCTCTCCCGACGAGAGCCAGGCATAAAGAGAGAGAGAGAGAGAGAGAGAGAGAGAGAGAGAGAGAGAGAGAGAGAGAGAGAGAGAGAGAGAGCGCACGTGACGTATTACGTAAGACTTGTGTGTGTATGACGTCTATAGCAGGAGAGAGTAATGACGTTTTGCTGTGACGTATTTTCATTCACTTTTTTTGATCTGTCGAAGGATCTATGATCCGAAACGTCATGTTTGTTTTTTTGTTTTCAGTAAAGAATCAACTCATCACCGACTTCTTTTCTTATTGTTTTGTAGGTGGGTTTTTTTTTCTGGAGCATGTAAACAAAACAAAAATGAGCAAAATTATGAGAGAAAAACGGGAGCTTTATCAAAGCAAATTTGTTTTACAGTTGTGATTATTCAACGACAAGAAGAGACACAATACAATCCGTTATACTTTTGATTTCTAAGAGTTGAAATCAATTACGCAGATATATTATAAGTCTACAAAGCCATGACGGTGCCAAAATAGCTTGATAGCATTTTTGAATATTTCACTAATCAGAGCAGCAGAATTCTAACTTCATTATATAAAATTAATCTAATCACTGAATTTAGTAAGCACTGAAGGCATCGTGATCATTAAAAAAAAATCTCACAACTTAAGATCGGAACATCATTCCTCTGCATAAATTACGCCTATGCAGTATGTTTCTGCCGATTAATGCAAAAGCATTTTTTTTCGCAGAGCAGGAACCCGGTGTCACGATGTCATCTTTCGCCTGTGTACAAATTTCCCCCTCGACATATACTTAAGACTGAAATGTTGTTTCCTGGTAAAATTAAAAAGTGAAATTATTTAAGGACGAAAAGCATGTCAGTTTCTTGCATGTGAAGAAAATTGGTGGTAAAATGTAATAGATTTCACCCCTAAAATCGAATTCTTCGAAAACGTTTGCTGAGTGGTTACGTCCCTTGAGTAGGAAGGAAAACATTTTAAGATGAATCAAATTTCTAAGTTAAATAAAACAAATTGGTTGGACAAATTTGGCCCCATGAATGTAAGATACACAAGGTCGCTCATCAGTACTATCGAAGGGTGGTTTTTTTTCAGTGTAGAGTTTATACTAGATCAACGAGGCCGAGAAGCGAAATATCAACACGGCGAAAGATGAAAACGTCACACCGGCATTGATACCGTCACCTGAAAATCAAAGGCTGTGTTGTAAGACAATGACTTCAAAAGACACGTGTCCTAAGCATATTGGAAAGAGAATTCACTCAACGATGTCTTTTGCACACTGCTATCTGGCTATCATCAAAAGCAGGCGACGATAGTCGAGTGATTTATTACCCACGGAGGGTTGAGGCTGCAGACAATTAACTGTGAACTGAGAAAGGGTAAGCGGTGGGGGCGGAGGGGGGTGAAAGGGGGAGGGAGTGGGGTGGCAGGCATAAAATAATGAAAACTTGTTACGGTACGACTTTGGGTTTTGTGTGTTGGCTACGCTGATGTCTCAAGTAGACTCACGTTCATAAGGGGGTGGGTAAATCAACATGGTCGGTAATTTTATGATCCAGGTCGACAAAAGACAGACAAGTGTGTAATTAGCGAATCAGTCAGATGACATCAAGGTGTCAAGTTCTGAATTCTTCTCATACCACCGTTCCGACCTCATCTCTCGGACAAAAGTTGGACAACCAAGTGTTGGAAGAAATGTTCAAGGAAGAATGACATCACAGGTTTCTGGAAAGCAAGGATTCGGGACAAAAGAAAGAATAACTGACACTATAACACACACACACACACACACACACACACACACACACACACACACACACACACACATGTCTACGTGTGTAGACCATACATAGACTCCTTGGTCACAATGGCAAAATTAGGAATCCGAGACATAAACGGCGTGTCTGATTCTGAATGATAATCGATCGTTAGGTTTTAACAGGTTGTTTGCATTAAAATAGGTTATATCGTAGTCCAAGTCCTGGTCCCAGCATTCACTAATTGCTGTAATTACATGTAGTAGGTTTCAAGTTCATGGTATCCCTGTGCCTTCAGTTGCAGAAAATGACTGTCTTTCCCTACAGATACCGTGCTCGGCTTATTAGTGTACGGCCTAAATCTGCATACATCTGCGCTACGATTCAGTGTTGGAGTTGTTGTCTTCATTCTTTTTTGTGTGCATTTTTCGCAATGGTTGTCAGCACTGCCATCAACAGATGTGTTCTTGTGTGTGTACTCTCTTTATGTAAGTACCTATTTGAATAATATTTTTTGAAAATATAGAGAAAATGATCGTCTGTTTGCTCTCTTTTCTCATGTAAGTATGTTTGCATATTATATGTCAAATATCTGCGAATTTAGAGAAGACGTCAGTCATGCGAAACATGACGCAACACAAACATTCTGTTACTTATGTAAGTACACGAGGAAATGACACAATTTGTCAAGAAAAAAGTTCGTCTCGGCGACTTCGTCACCTATACTGGTTGGTCCAGTGTCAGAATAATGAGACTGGGTGAGACATGAAGCCTGTGCTGCGACTTCTGTCTTGTGTGTGGCGCACGTTATATGTCAAAACAGCACCGCCCTGATATGGCCCTTCGTGGTCGGCTGGGCGTTAAGCAAACAAACAAACAAACAAACAAACAAGCTCGTAAGGCCACCGCCAGGCTGAGCATGTGTCGGTGTCGTATCTCATTAAGTGCTCTTCAGACATCAGAGGTTAATATTTTTGCACCGCAGGTTCAGCCCAGCAGTCAAGTTACGTCACCATCACTCCAACCGTGCTGACGTTAGAGCACAACATGACGTCACGCGGGGGTTTGGTGACGTGACGGTGCTGTGCACGGGGTCAGCAGGCAGTGACGCGTCTCTCAACCTGTACAGCCTCAAGATGAGCAGGGTACTGAACACCCACCCCAACGCCACCCCCACCACCCTGCTCAACATCCGGCACCACAATCTCAGTCCACATGTACGGCGATCGGGGGATAATTGAGACAATACTCTAAGTAGCTTTTCAGGTTACTGAAAGACTTTGATTTTGATCACAAGTTTTGGAAACTGTGAGCCCTTTTATCCTCAGAGAGACAGACGGACACCGCTCCTGTGTACAATGGGATTTAGAGCGGGTCAAAGTTGAATCTAACTTGCCACATTCATGTCTTGCCTCGTGATTAGCATATAATTATGCATCGTTCAATGACTACTGTTGTTGTTTAGAAATCAGTGCGCGCGCGCGCAAGTTTATATGAATGTGTTCGTGCGTGTGTGTGTGTGTGTGTGTGTGGTGTCGGAGTGTGTCTATGTGGTGTCAGTGTGTGTGTGGTGTGCCAGTGTGTTTGAGTTCGTGCCTGTGTGTATGTGTTTGTTTGTGTATGTGTGTGTGTGTGTGTGTGTGTGTGTGTGTGTGTGTGTGTGTGTGTGTGTGTGTGTTTGGTTTTGGGGAGGGGGGTACATGTGCAAGTATGTTTGCCTGGCTGTTTGTCGGTCTGTCTGTCTCTGTATAATTGGTTCCACATGATCTTTCACGCTTGAACCAGGCGAGTTTGGTTTGAGTTACGTTTTCCAATTTACATAGAATTGTCGATTGCTGTTTTTAGTGTTTTAGATTAGTTTGAGAAAGGATATGTGCGAGTCACTCTTTTGTTAGAATACTACCGACCATGTCCGCATCAGCCATGAATTACGTGACTGCGGTGATTTTAAAGCAACGTTGCACTAAACTTACCCATTCAAGACTCATTACCGACAACTCTTCCCACCGTATTGAGTATTTCAATACAGAGATTGTTTCCCTTGGAACGCTGACATGTGAGCTCCATAGTCGAGTCAGTTTACTGCTCGTGTCAGCATTAGCTGTTCGCCGGGTCAGTCAAAGGGACGGAACCGTGCCTGTTTTTGTGTCGTCTCTAAATGTTGGCAGCACAGGCTGTCAGGCACTCGTCACGAGCGGGTCGGGATCAAAGTGGGCGGGGCCTGACGTGCTCTCAAGACTACAACAACACAGTCATGTATCTGAGACGAGTTGCCCAGAGCGGTTCGCCACGGGTCGCCCGCAGTGCGAATGACAGAAAGCCGTTTCTTAGGGCAGTGCAGGAAAGCGCTCGCGAAACACTCGGCGAGCGGCTTTGGTATAATATATATGCTCGCCCACCGCGCGCTGCGTAATCCAAGATGGCGGCGGTGTTTACAATGCGATGCCGTGTAGCGTGTTGCGATCTTCTCGGCGTGGTTTTTGACGTAACCCGAGGGATCCACCGCTCAGTTTTCAACTGAGGTTCAGGTAAATTTCCCCCAGCTAAATTTCCCATCATAACCACGTTCTCTCTGACGATTTCACTGACCGAATCGTCTACTAGTTTAAGAAGTGCAACTTTTTTCATATCTCGCAGCAATCGTGCTTTCTTCGTCGCCGGCCTTCGTGAAGCGATTTGCCTCGTTGTGAGCCCGTTGCATAGAGCAATCCAGAGCGACTTTTCTCTGAGCGGGCCATTGTGATTCTGAGCAACGCATGGCCGTAGTAACGGATGTACTCAATCACCCTTACCACGTGACTTCAAAGACATAAGCTCCGCCCACCTCGTCAGTGTCAAGTGCCTGTGGTTGGAAGCTACACTCGTCTCCGCGTTGATGATTGTGTTCATCGACAATTACCTTTCAAGGATTGTACATGGTATGACATAAGAGCGTCCTTCAACTCAAGAAACTCAAAATGAATAGCTTCCTATACTATGGGGGTCCTTTACGTCCTCACATATACTAATATCTATTAGGGACTTGAAAATAGGTAATGTGTTAGGGGGGGAGGGAAGGAGTGAGGGAGGGAGGATGTCGGAGCGGGTAAGAGTGGTGATAAAAGTTTATTAAAAGATTTCGGTTCGTTTTTTCGTTTCTGTGTATATTGTCTTCAAAAGCGTTTTTGGGGTAGGGTTTGTTTTTTGTTTAAAAGAAAACGTTTATTTCGAAAAAGAATACTTTTTAAAGAGATAAAAATTTCAGATCCACTTTATAAAACCAAAGGTTAAAACAGATGATCCAGCTTTATACAGTGAGAAAATAAGCTTCCTATAGTAAATGTTAAGGGGCTTGTTGTCCGTCAGGTCTTAATTGCCTATAATTATTGGACATGAATTCAATGAATCAATCAATATGAGGCTTATATCGTGCGTATTCCGTGGGTACAGTACAGCGCAGGGATTTTTTTATTTTCTTATTTTATGCAATTTATATCGCGCACATATTGAAGGCGCAGGGATTTATTTATGCCGTGTGAGATGGAATTTTTTTTACACAATACATCACGCATTCACATCGGCCAGCAGATCGCAGCCATTTCGGCGCATATCCTACTTTTCACGGCCTATTATTCCAAGTCACACGGGTATTTTGGTGGACATTTTTATCTATGCCTATACAATTTTGCCAGGAAAGACCCTTTTGTCAATCGTGGGATCTTTAACGTGCACACCCCAATGTAGTGTACACGAAGGGACCTCGGTTTTTCGTCTCATCCGAAAGACTAGCACTTGAACCCACCACCTAGGTTAGGAAAGAGGGGAGAAAATTGCTAACGCCCTGACCCAGGGTCGAACTCGCAACCTCTCGCTTCCGAGCGCAAGTGCGTTACCACTCGGCCATTAGTTTATACGATTCGAGTTTTACACCCTAACGGCTTTTTGATGTTTGCGTGTTTAGGTGGTATCAGCCATCTGCACTTATGGTAGAACGACCAAGATCTTTAACGTGCCGTTGTGGTGACACGGGGGTGGGAGATGGATACCGTCTCTGGGTCTGCACATAAAGTTGACCCGTGTCCGTCCCGGCCCGGATTCGAACCAGCGACCTCTCGATCACAAGTCCAGTGCTTTACCACCTGAGCTACCCATCTTATCTCTTAGAAAGAGGGGGAGAAAAAACCACACACACACAAAAAACACCCATGGCCACCCCATGGTTTGAAACTGGGATGTAGACGGAGAGAAAAAAAAAAGAAAGGGGGGAGGAGGAAATTGTTCTGGAAGCTGAATGTGTTAGAATTTTTGGATTACCAACACACACAGACAGACAGACAGACAGACAGACAGACTCAGACTCAGACACAGACACACACACACACACACACACACACACACACACACACACACACACACACACACACACACACACACACACACACACATATGCGACCCTCGTCTCGATTCCTCCCTCTATGTTCAAACATTTACTTGACTAAAATGTAGATAAAAGAAGAAGTGGAGAAGATGTTGAAAAGAAACGTCCCCATCAAAACAGCAGCAGCAGCAATGTTGTTGGTCATCTCCTGTTACTCTGATCAGAAAGAAAGATAGAACAAAATGATAAAAATGATAAAATCGTTTATTTAACGTCACTCTGTAAAATCATTGGCGACATTTGTCTTAGATTAAGAACACACACAGGCACGCACACAAACTTTCCAACAAAACGATTCTGTGTGGACTTATTACAGGCGTCCTAAAACGACAAACAGTGTCAGATGATGCCTGTATCCTAGAATTGACACATGTCTTGACGCACTATAGCTGGAAGGTTTTCAATACAATTCTCGCAAATTCCACTGAGATGAACATTCAACAACAACAAAACAAAACTTTGCGTTCGCTACAAATTAATGGGACTTTCCCCCCGCTTCAAGGTAACTGCTATTAATTGGTCTATCAAACTCACACCAGCTAGCCTACTACGTTCAAAAGACTCATGGGGGAAAACTGTACTCAGAGGCCGCCTAACAATGGGAATAATGTCTGCTGTTTACCATTGTTTCCAAAGTAAAACATTTGAAGAAGAAAGACTGGGACACGTGCTATACTACAAAGATTCAAAGATGCAACCGCTCAACTTGAGCCGGCATCGACCCCCCCCCCCCCCCCTCCCCCGCGGGTTAGGGGGAGTCCCATATTGGTTGGGACGAGAAAGAATGTACCCGATGCTCCCCAGCATGTCGTAAGAGGCGACGAACGGATTCTGTTTCTCCTTTTACCCTTGTTAAGTGTTTCTTGTATAGAATATAGTCAATGTTTGTAAAGATTTTAGTCAAGCAGTATGTAAGAAATGTTAAGTCCTTTGTACTGGAAACTTGCATTCTCCCAGTAAGGTCATATATTGTACTACGTTGCAAGCCCCTGGAGCAAATTTTTGATTAGTGCTTTTGTGAACAAGAAACAATTGACAAGTGGCTCTATCCCATCTCCCCCCTTCCCCCGTCGCGATATAACCTTCGTGGTTGAAAACGACGTAAAACACCAAATAAAGAAAGAAAGAAAGAAAGCCGGCATCGAAATGCAGCTTGTTCCAAAAAGGAGGAAATTCAGTTTCTTGGTCATGTTAGCAAAAACAAGTCGCGTAAAGCGAAAATACAACATTTAGTCAAGTAGCTGTCGAACTCACAGAATGAAACTGAACGCAATGCAACGCAGCAAGACCGTATACTCGTAGCATCGTCAGTCCACCGCTCATGGCAAAGGCAGTGAAATTGACAAGAAGAGCGGGGTTGTAGTTGCGCTGAGAAGGATAGCACGCTTTTCTGTACCTATCTTCGTTTTAACTTTCTGAGCGTGATTTTAATCCAAACATATCATATCTATATGTTTTTGGAATCAGGAACCGACAAGGAATAAGATGAAAGTGTTTTTAAATTGATTTCGAAAATTTAATTTTGATAATAATTTTTATATTTTTAATTTTCAGAGCTTGTTTTTAATCCAAATATAACATATTTATATGTTTTTGGAATTAGAAAATGATGGAGAATAAGATAAACGTAAATTTAGATCGTTTTATAAAAAAAATATTTTTTTTACAATTTTCAGATTTTTAATGACCAAAGTCATCAATTAATTTTTAAGCCACCACGCTGAAATGCATTACCGTAGTCCGGGCTTTGTCAAAGACTACTTGACCAACATTTCAACCAATTTGGTTGAAAAATGAGAGCGTGATGGTTTTATTGTCAGGAGATGTCCACCCAAACCCAGGCCCGCCTGGTAGAGAGCATGTTAAAGATACCTCTATTTTGCATATAAATGTACGTAGTTTGCGAAACAAGATTGATATTTTACAATGTGAAGTTAAAGAGCACGATATTGTGACTTTGTCAGAAACTTGGTTGTGTGACTCGATATCAAACGACAGTTTATGCCTCAAAGGATTTTATCCCCCAGTGCGTCTTGATAGGCCAGATGGATATGGAGGGGTAGCTGTTTATGTGAAAAACGATTTTATTTGCAAACCAAGGCCTGATTTGTTAATTCCAGGCCTTGAAGCAGTCTGGGTAGAAACTAAATTATTGCAAGAAACTGTGCTGGTTGGTTCATTTTACCGACCACCAGACTCTCGGATTGATTATTGGCACTTGGTTGACGAATCTGTAAAGCAAGTAATGAGAACACCACATAAATTTCTAATTCTTGGAGACTTTAACGAAGATTTTTTGAATAATCCATCTCCCCACTTTCTTAATTTAATACAAAAAAACAATCTGCACCAGCTCGTTACTGAACCCACACGTATTACAGAAACTAAATCCTCATGCATCGATCTGATCCTGACCACGAGTATAAGCTTAATCAGTGAAGTTGTAGTGTTACCCCCCATTTGTAGTGACCATTCTGTGCCATGTGTAAAATTAACGTCACAGAGACTAAAGAAAGGTCAGTTCAAAAGGACTATATATAATTATGCCAAGTTAGATGTTGATACATTTTTGTTTGAATTGAACAAAATTGATCTTTTGAACACAGTTTTAAATGCGTCCATTGACGAAGCTGCTGCCTTGTTTTCTGAACATTTATTCCGTGTTGCAAAAACATGTATGCCTGTTAAGATAATAACAGTACGTGAAGATGATGCCCCATGGATGACTGAACATATTTTACAATTACGAAACGCAAAAAATTGTATACATCAAGTTGCTAAGCGCTTAAATACACCTGAGCAGTGGGCATTATTCCGCCTGACTAGAAATCAGTATACAGATGAAATTCGTAAAAGAAAAAGAGATTATTTTCTAGAACTTGATGAGAGGATAAATTGTAAACAGAACTTCGGAAGCAAAAATTGGTGGCAACTTGTTAATTCCTTCTTGAAGAAAAAAGGTGTTGCATGTAACGAAATTCCACCGCTAGAAGATAATGGAAAAATTATTGATAACATTTGTGAAAAAACGATTTTGTTTAATAATTATTTTGAAAGCCAGTCTAAAGTTGAAAATCCAGACGATCCCCTGCCCGAGGCAAATTGGTGTAATACATCTTTATCGACTTTTGAATTAACAGAAGCTGAAGTTGTCCAAGTGTTAAGGAATTTAAATTTATCCAAGGCCGTGGGCCCTGACGGAATACATAATAAATTGCTTGTAGATGGATTACCTGTTATCGTTCCACCGCTTACAGTTCTCTTTAACAGATCCTTGTCTGAGGGTGTTTTTCCAGTTGTCTGGAAAACTGCTCACATTACGCCCATTTTTAAGAAAGGCGATAGGAGTGCTTGTTCCAACTACCGTCCAATCTCTTTGCTGAGTTGTATTGGGAAGGTGCTTGAAAAATGTATACAAATCCGTGTGTTTGGTTATTTGAAAAATTATGATTTGATTACACACTGCCAATCTGGTTTTATTGCTGGTGATTCGACTGTTTATCAACTATTGAGTATATATGATGATTTTTGTGTTGCACTTGATAAAACATTATGTCACAGGCAATATTTTTTGATGTATCCAAAGCTTTTGATAAAGTCTGGCATCGCGGTCTGCTCCACAAGCTTGAGGCGATAGGTATAAGAGGTCCCTTGCTTGTTTGGTTTGAACATTACTTGAGCGATCGCAGACAAGCAGTAGTATTGAAAGGAACCAAATCAAGTTATGCTACCCCTTCTGCTGGTGTCCCTCAGGGTTCTGTCTTAGGACCTCTTTTATTTCTCATTTATATTAACGATATTGGTGTTGGTCTTGAATCAGTGTTGAAACTCTTTGCAGACGATACGAGTATGTACTTAAGTTTAGATAACGATGATGTACGAGCAGAGATTTTGAATTCTGATTTGGATAAAATTCGCACATGGGCTTCTAAATGGAAAGTCACTTTTAATTGTCAAAAGACAGAATTGTTGGACATTTGTAGGCAACAAAATGTTTTACTTCCACCATTGTATTTCGAAGATGCACACTTAGTTGATGTTGAAAATCACAAGCACCTTGGCGTCATTCTACAAGGTAATTGTAAATGGGATTCCCACATAAAAAGTCTAATTGCTAAATGTAGAAAGTCAATTGCGTGTTTTGGTTTATTCAAGCATCGTTTAAACAGAAAATCACTTGAAGTTATATATAAATCCTTTATGTTACCATTGTTTGATTATGCGGACGTTATCTGGGATAACTGTACACAGTGTTTGGCAGACGAGTTGGAGACATTGCATCTCGATGCAATCCGAATCATTGTAGGTGCAGTACGTGGCACAAGCCACCAAAAACTGTATAACGAATCGGGTTTTGTGCCCCTGAAAGAAAGGCGACGTCGTCATAAACTTTTGCTGTATTATAAAATTGTAAATCGTTTAACCCCAGAATATTTATATTCCAAACTGCCGGTCCTGGTTTCCGATGTAAATCCTTACCACAGACGACGCCCTCTTGAACGTAAGTTTCCATTGTGCAGAAGTGAGTTATATAAATCTTCATTTTTTCCTTCAACGACAGCTTTGTGGAATAATCTTCCAGAAAATATACAACAAACGCAGTCAGTTGGTGAATTTAAAAGGTATTTGACCGATGGAGATGTTGTTGTTCCACCGTATTATTATTTAGGCAACCGCCAGGGACAGGTACTTCACAGCAGGTTGAGATTAAACATGAGCGATTTGCAACAAGACTTAGTTAACCGACACCTCTCTGATAATCTAGAATGTACGTGTGGAGCATGCCCGGAAGATTCTGAACATTTCTTATTACACTGTCCAAAATTTAAAGAACATAGAACCATTTTATTCAATAGTCTGCCAACACACGTTCTGGACTGCAAAACACTCTTGTTTGGAAATACTGATTTAACTATATCTTTGAACACGAAAATATTCTCTGTTGTACAAGACTATGTTATGTTAACTAATCGCTTCGGCTGATATTATATTAACTGTGCAATTGATGTAGCCAGGCATTCTCTCCCTCCCTCTCTCTCTCTCCCTCTCCCTCTCTCTCTCTCTCTCTCTCTCTCTCTCTCTCTCTCTCTCTCTCTCTCTCTCTCTCTCTCTCTCTCTCTCTCTCTCTCTCTTTACCCTATTTGTATAAAATATAATTAAAGATTATCAAGATAAGTGTTGAAGCTATCACTTGTTCGCCATGTTTTGCTATCTGAATGTGTATTGATTATAAGTTCAAGAACGTGTCCATAAGCAATCTGCTTGTTAACGTTCTCAATGTTGTTATTGTTTGAAACGTGTGTATGAGAATTTGAATAAACACGCTTAAACCAAAAATGAGAGCGTGACAGTGCCGCCTCAACTTTCACGAAAAGCCGGATATGACGTCATCAAAGACATTTTCAAAAAAATGAAAAAAACGTCTCGGGATATTATACCCAGAAACTCTCATGTCAATTTTCATAAAGATCGGTCCAGTATTTTAGTCTGAATCGCTCTACACACACACACACGCGCACAGACAGACACACACACACACATACACCACGACCCTCGTCTCGATTCCCCCCTCAACGTTAAAACATTTAGTCAAAACTTGACAAAATGTAAAAATGGAGTGATCCAGAGAAAATCAAAGCAGTGAATGAATGGCCTTACACCAAAGAGTGTATCCTTGCTTACACCAACAAAAAAAGGAAGTTCGAAGTGTCACTACTGGTCACGGCTGCTATCGTCGGTATACGTCCGAGATTTTCCCCCCAAAGAAACCGTTACATCAAGCAAGTGAGAGAGAGAAAAAACCCGTCGTTTTGAAATGGACTCATGATCACTGTCAAGCGGTCATCTCAGCAACCTCCAAACGGGTAGACTGGACTCGACAACCATGGTAGGTAACCAGTCTAGGAGAAGGAAAACTCCGAAATAGAACCACGGGCAGACCAAGCTCAACAGCCCAGGAAGGCAATTGGTCTAAGGGAGGGACCCCTGATCAACGTCCATGGCCGAAGCCGGAGATGCGGGACCCCCTGGGTGCCAAAAAGCGCTGCATCACGCAAATCACATAGTGAACGACGAAGAAGAAGAAGAAGACTGTCAAGATTCTTTTGACACACACACTATACTGGGATCACCTCTTTTTTTTCACAATAATTCGGTTCTGATATTTTTTGTTTTGTTAGTAGTACTAGAAGAATGTTTCCTATATAGCAAGCCGGGACTTTTATTTTAATGGCTATAATAACATGTATGACAACAACAAACAAAACACACACACAAAAAAAGGATGATGAACTTTTTGTGTGAAGTATTAAAATCTAGCTGAACTTCGGCGCCGGGAACGAACGAACGGAGGAGGAGGGAGGGATGAGAGGATTTTTGTCATAATAATTGTGACCCTCCACCACGGAATGAGTCGCATGTCACCTTTTGCATGATTTTCATATTTTTTGTTTTACATTTTCCTAAAGATGCTCTATCCAGTGGTGGAAAAACTTGTGTTTTAGAAAAGAGCCAAAACTGTGTGTGAGTTATAAGCCTGTGACAGTGTATTAAGGTGACCCTCACTACACTGTTACCAGACGTAGACACTCCCCCGGGATTTATAATAATATTAAAGCCTAGCACAGAACCGCCGCGGCGAGCGACTCATTGTTGTGGTGGGAGGGTCACATATTATTATTATTATAGTTTATTCGTGAGTTTCACGCATTCTGGACCCAAATCGACACCCGGGGGCGTTGAATCCACTCGGGAAAACTCTTAATCGCGGGGTGTGTGTGTGGTTTTTTGTTTGGCACGGCGACTCCGGCCCCGCATTATGCAAAATAGTCCATCATCGAAGGTATAGTACTATTCCCTTTTGTCACCCGACTTGATTAGAGATTTTATAATGGCCGATGGTCTTCCTGTCAGTATGCAGAATCCGTCCTCAAAGGACTACAATACCCCGGGCCTGACTTGATTGCAGCTTTTTTTTTCCTTTTACATTTTGTCAAGTTTTGACTAAATGTTTTAACATAGAGGGGGAATCGAAACGAGGGTCGTGGTGTATGTGTGTGTGTGTGTGTGTGTGTGTGTGTGTGTGTTTGTGTGTGTGTGTGGTGTATGTGTGTGTGTGTGTGCGTGCGTGCGTGTAGAGCGATTCAGACCAAACTACTGGACCGATCTTTATGAAGTTTTACATGAGAGATCCTGGGATTGATATCCCTGTTTTCTTTTTTTCGATAAATACCTTTGATGACGTCATATCCGGCTTTTTGTAAAAGTTGAGGCGGCACTGTCAAGCTCTCATTTTTCAACCAAATTGGTTGACATTTTGGTCAAGTAATGTTCGACGAAGCCCGGACTTCGGTATTGCATTTCAGCTTGGTGGTTTAAAAATTAATTAATGACTTTGGTCATTAAAAATCTGAAAATTGTAAAAAAAAATTTTTATAAAACGATCCAAATTTACGTTTATCTTATTCTCCATCATTTTCTGATTCCAAAAACATATAAATACGTTATATTTGGATTAAAAATAAGCTCTGAAAATTAAAAACATAAAAATTATTATCAAAATTAAATTTTTGAAATCAGTTTAAAAACACTTTCATCTTATTCCTTGTAGGTTCCTGATTCCAAAAACATATAGATGTGATATGTTTGGATTAAAAACACGCTCAGAAAGTTAAAACGAAGAGAGGTACAGAAAAGCGTGCTATCCTTCTCAGCGCAACTACTACCCTGCTCTTCTTGTCAATTTCACTGCCTTTGCCATGAGCGGTGGACTGACGATGCTACGAGTATACGGTTTTGCTGAAAAAATGCATTGCGTTCAGTTTCACTGATTCTGTGAGTTCGACAGCTACTTGACTAAATGTTGTATTTTCGCCTTACGCGACTTGTTTTTTCTTCCCGGCCATGGCGATGGTTTTCGTGCCATTCACCTCAAATGGTCATGCTGTTGGCGATACGGTGCGAAAGGCCCAAAAGGCTATTGTCCCGTCGTCGTGGCTTGGAAAGAAAAGGTTCACTGTCGTATGAACGGGGCCCGGGGTGGTAGAAAAGTCACGGAATTCTTCACAATAGTATTCAACTGACGACGTGGCGATTGTTTTCGGGCCCTGAAGCCGCCAAGCAAGTATCGACTAGTCGTGTATAGCGTTGATTTTAGTCTCTCTCTCTCTCTTTTATTCTCTTTCTCTGAGCAATGTGCACTAAACAAGAAAAGTTTCAGAGCCCTACTACTAATGTTTTCTTCGGCTACCTCAGTCCTTGTCCTTTTGACCCGGTGGTCGGGGTTCAACCTTTGTCTCGCATCGCGGCTTCCCTGTTCACCTGTCAGAGATTTCCTCTCCGGCCCGTACGCCAGTTTATTGATTGATTGTAAATAAAAGAGCTGCTGGTCACTCCGAGAGCTGCCATAAACAATACGCGGCTCATGATAATGTCGCGGCCGATGCCACGCCCTACCTGTTCTTCAAGTTCGCTTAATTGCACATGCCACAGCTGAATCACAGGCTCCTCTCCCTCCCCCTCTCTCTCTCCCCATTGATTTCTGTGGGAGGAAAGAGCGGGGCTCTCTGACCTCTCATTGTTTGTTAATATTTGTATTGTTTGTTGTTATAAACACACATAACAACCCCCCCCTCCCCTCCCCAGTCCGATGAGGACTCACATTTTGTTTTGGTAGAACATTTTCTTCTAGACATAAAAAGTCACGCTGTAAACCCCGTCATAAGACGAGAAAGAAGCTGACATTGAAGAAGGAGATATGGTTTCAACGTTTGAATCGTTTGTTTGCTATAACGCAAGAGCAGTAGAGTTCTATTTCGGTCGTGGCGTGCCAGCTAAGCTGCTTTTGGACATGGACTTTCCCACCTGCAGCTTGATTGAGGTCCTGAAAGTTGCCTCTTTAACTGGATGCTAACATGTTCTTTCCGACAAAAGACACACATGGCGTTTTCCTTATTTTTGTGTGACATTGATTTGAGGCATGAATGACGTTTACCTGCCATCTTGCATCTGGGTGATATCAGAACGGCTTCCCAGCCTTTGGAAACATGGTCAGCACTAAGATCATGAATCTAGCTGCTTTAGAAACCCAGATATGTCGAGAAATGTGTTTTTAGATATTTTGACGGCCATCTTGGATTATGTTGACAGGATTGACAAACCAACCTCAGAAATGAACTCGCCGACATCAAAAAACCCTATATTGAGGTATTACACGACTCTTTAGCCCATCGGGGCGGGGATATAGCTCAGTTGGTAGCGCGCTGGATTTGTATTCAGTTGGCCGCTGTCAGCGTGAGTTCGATCCCAGGTTCGGCGGAAATTTATTTCACAGAGTCAACTTTGTGTGCAGACTCTCTTCGGTGTCCGAACCTCCCCCCGTGTACACTACATTGGGTGTGCACGTTAAAGATCCCACGATTGACAAAAGGGTCTTTCCTGGCAAAATTGCTTAGGCACAGTTAATAATTGTCTACCTATACCCGTGTGACTTGGAATAATAGGCCGTGAAAGGTAAATATGCACCGAAATGGCTGCAATCTACTGGCCGTATAAAATTTCATCTCACACGGCATCACTGCAGAGCGCCTAGAACTGTACCCACGGAATATGCGCGATATAAGACTCATTGATTGATTGATTGATTGGATCAAAAGTTATATATTGACTATCTTCAAGATGACCGTTGGGATGCCATCTTGGATTCTGAGAATTTCCCAAAGTGCATCTTTAGGCAACCAAGCTAATTTGACTCTACATACCCTATAGATTACATTTCCGTCATTCCTGACACTCCAAGCCACTGTTCAACTTGTCTCCTCTCTGATCCTGAGTCGACTTGACTACTGCAACTCATTGCTTGCCGGCCTCCCCACTGAATAACTTCATCGCTTACAGAGAGTCCAGAACAGTGCTGCAAGGCTCATTCTGCAGAAGTCTAAGAAAGACCATGTCACTTCCCTACTTACCACCCTTCACTGGCTTCCTATGAAGTATAGAATCGAGTACAAGCTGGCTCTGTTAGGGTACCGCTGTTTTGAGAAATCACTTCCCCCCTATTTGTCCCATTCCCTCAGTATCTACGAGCCATCCCGTTCTCTCAGATCCTCCTCTGAAAAACTCCTTCGCATCCCCAAAACCAGGACCAAGACCTTTGGTGAAAGAACCTTTAGGTACCAGATTCCGACCGTCTGGAACTCGCTTCCAAGTTCTATCCGTGATTCCAGCAGCCTTTCCTCCTTCAAAACACAACTCAAAACATACCTGTTTCGTAAAGCCTGAGTAGACTCTCCACAACTCTATTCTGTTTTGGAACTCGCTACCCTGTATGTGCTTTATGGTCTCTTTGTCAATGGTATCTTTGTGTGTGCACGTGCGTGCGTGTGTGTGTGTGTGTGTGTGTGTACTTTTAACATTGTACGCTAAGTTTTGCTTAGTGCTTGGGTTCTTGGTGTTATGTCTCAGTTAAATGTATGCTTTGTATGCTTGTTGATTTGTGCTAGTTTATTCTATAATGAATTTGTAAAGCGCCTGGAGCCAATTGATGGGACTCGCGCTATAGAAAAGTTATTTATTATTATTATTATTATTATTATAAAAGTTTACAGGAACAGACATTTCCAGGTACTCTTTTTGGCAAGTAGACTACTGGCTTCTCCAGATAAGACCCGGTGCTCACCTATGTACCGCCAGCAGGACAGACGACGCACTGCAGATTATTGAGGTGATTCTTTTTTTTCCCCAGCCCGCTACACGTTGCGTTAAAAGAAAACAGGTCTAGTACTCGTCATAATCCCTATCGCAGCATGTAGTGTAGTGGCGACTGCGCAGATGTACATGTATTTTGCAAAGTATACACACACAAACACACACACGCGCGCGCATGCACGCACACACACTTACACACACATACATGCACGCACACACAAACATACACACACACACAATGATGCACACACACACACACACACACACACACACTTACATACACATACATGCACGCATACACAAACATACACACACACACACAATGATGCACACACACACACACACACCCGCACACACACACACACACACACACACACACACACACACACACACACACACACACACGACAAAGCATACATAAAGAACACCCAAGACACCATTTGAGAAAACGACCTGTCTGTGTTTTGTATAAAAATACATTTACAAAAATATGAACAATAAAAACATGTCAAAAGCAATCAAAATACTGGTAGGTGTGGGGTGATTAAAGGAGTGATTAAGAGAGTGAGTGATCAGCAATTTTTTGTTTTGTTTGTTTGTTTGCTTTAACGCCCAGCCGACCACGAAGGGCCATATCAGGGCGGGTGATCAGCAATGATTGTACTGAAAAGAATTATGTCAAAGAACATTCCGGCAACTTATAATCATATTTAGTTACCAAAAATCAAAGCTAGTGACTTAGTGTAGAACCAATACTGATCACTTCATATCCTTTCTTCAAACAAACAAACAAAAAAGAACAAATTTGGAAATTCATATCAAGAGAGGACTCTGAACCTCCGTCGTCAAAGACGGACACATAACAAGGGACATCACCCAATCTGGAAGGACAAGCACTAAACCCGTCAGTATGTCCCCTGTTTATCCACGCGCTTAGAGGACGATCTGGGTCACGTAGTCTATATACCCAAACTACACTGAACATGTATGCCTTGGGTATGAACTGACGAGCACTTTCGCTTTCTAACTTCGAGTTCGGGTTTTCTTTGATCCGACATATTCGCGCATTGAGCGATTAATTAAACACGTCTGTCTAGGTTAGGTTGTACGTGGTGTATTCATAATTTCAAAATATACAAGTTTTGTTATTTTTCTTGACCTTTTAGGCATAGTCAAGCTTCCTTTCAGGGCACACCAAAGATCTGAGTTTGTGGGATGCCATAGAAACCTGCTGCAGGACAGCAGACAGCCGAGGTGGTGGCTGCGCTGTGCTGATTTTACACACGCTTAATTTTCTGCTGGCTTTGTTACTCTGAGAAGGTTCAGGTCCTGTCTTGATTTCAATCTCACAAATATAATCGAGTCAGCTATGCTCGGAACGCATTACCCTTTAATGTTCAACATCACACACACTGATCCTTAAAATGCACATGATGATTCACATGATTATTATCACCATAACTCGTGTTCAAAGTCAACTGTTCTTCTTATTTTAGACCCCCCCCCCCCCCCCCCTTACCGAAGACCGAAAGTAATTGTGATAGCACATGACTTTCTTTTGCGAACCTAAAAACAGTTTTAAAATCAGCCTGCCGTGCATTTGATCAAGATTTACACAAAAGAAGAACCCCCTCCCCCCCCCCTTTTCTGTAATATCGCGCTTTGCCTTAAGATGCACCCCCTCCCTTCCACCCACACACTGAAAATATACATGAGCCACCAAGGTGGACTTGTAAGTTTTTTTTGGCAACGCGCGCGCATGCATTCATATGCAAACTGTGTCACCAGTAACACTTTGATAAACAACAAGAACTTTCCTTGCCAACGTAAAATATATGCTGTACAAAACAAAATCATCTGAGCTTAGTTCAGTTACTGCTCTTAAAGCATATTGCATGTTGATCCTGCGACTCACCACACACACACACACACGACAAAATGAATCGGGTGAAATTCATAAAAACAGTTATGAAAAGCATCTGTCAACAAAAAACATTTTTGAGTTCAAAATTGTCACGAACACAGCAACAGTCGGAGCTCCACACAAACACACACCGTAACTACTGCCAGATTGCCAGGGCTATCTGATAAATCGTGTCAGGTGCTAAAGCACACACACAAACACACACTCACACACTCTCACTCATTCGCAACCACACACACACACACTGACACACACACATACACACACACACACACACACACACACACACACAAACTCACTCACTCACACTCACTCACACACACGGACACACACACACCAGCCCTTAGCGAGACACACGCGTTATTTCTTCATGTGATAATTCCTCAAGTGATGCAAAAGGCCACCCCGTGACGAGTATTTCTCATTGCACTTTTCACAGGAGAACATCTGTTGGTCTGTTTTGCTGCTTCTTTCTCGAGAGTTGTCCTTGGTTCTCTCCTTACCGTCTGACGAGGTGGCAGAAGATTGTCTGTGCGATTTAAGATCATTGTCTTCATTGCATTGCGACTTGCTTGCTCTGCCACATGACTTGTCATTGGTTTTCCCCGAGATGTCTTTCTTCTTTTCTGATTTGTCCGCAGTCTTTCCAGATTTGTCTTTGCTCTTCCTTGATTCGTCCTTTCTCTTCTCTGAATTGTCATTTGGCTTTTCAGAACTGTCCCGTGTTTTCCCTGAATTGTGTCTGGTCTCTGAACTGTCATTTGGCTTTTCAGAACTGTCCCGTGTTTTCCCTGAATTGTGTGTGGTCTTCTCTGAATTGTCATTTGGCTTTTCAGAAGTGTCCCGTGTTTTCCCTGAATTGTGTTTGTCACTGTCAGTCTTGCTCGATTTGTCACTGCCAGTCTTGCTCGATTTGTCATTGCCAGTCTTGCTCGATTTGTCACTGCCAGTCTTGCTCGATTTGTCACTGCCAGTCTTGCTCGATTTGTCATTGCCAGTCTTGCTCGATTTGTCATTGCCAGTCTTGCTCGATTTGTCACTGCCAGTCTTGCTCGATTTGTCACTGCCAGTCTTGCTCGATTTGTCACTGCCAGTCTTGCTCGATTTGTCACTGCCAGTCTTGCTCGATTTGTCACTGCCAGTCTTGCTCGATTTGTCACTGCCAGTCTTGCTCGATTTGTCACTGCCAGTCTTGCTCGATTTGTCACTGCCAGTCTTGCTCGATTTGTCACTGCCAGTCTTGCTCGATTTGTCACTGCCAGTCTTGCTCGATTTGTGCAGCGAAGTGAGACGGCCTTCTGTCGACTTTCTATGATGGTTATCCGGTCGACAAGTCTCGACATTCCCGTCACCGTCGTTCGATTCTGACTTAGAGGCAGTGTTATTGGATTCACCCTTTGTGTTATCCTCACCATCCCGATTCTTGCGGCTTTTACCCTTCAACACCAGTTCAGCATCTTTACCAGCATCGCTATTGTTGGAGTCATCTTCAGTGGAGTCCCAGGTTAGTGTGACGCACGTGTGCTGGCCGTACTTTACCCTACTTGTGAAGATCGTCTGGCAGTTGGTACAGAACTCGAAACACACATCGTTGTCGATCGCAATTGGGCCTAAGATTGGTTTCACGCCGGGTCGTCTCCTTTCGACGACTTTGTCAGAGCTACTGCTTTTGTCCACGACTGGCCGTATCTTCTGGGAGCTTATGTAGGTGTCACTGTGTGTGTCCATTTCAGTTACATGCTTCTCAGTGCTGAATTTTGAAACGTTGGAATCGTCCTTCACATGTGGTGGCGTCTTCTCCAGATTGGTCTTGGCTGCGCTGCGTTCCAGAGCAACAGCCTTGGCGCTTCTGTATTTTCTGGCTGGAGGCTTTGAAGAAGGTTTGTCAGAATCTGTACTGCTAAAAAGTGTAATTTTATTGGCCGTGCTCTTTTCACGAAGAGAAGTACTGCCTTTGCTTCCAACAGTATCTTTACTGCTTGAAGTTTTCTGTTCAATGGATGCACTGTCGTCAGCTGCCTGTGAGCCTTCTCCACTGTTGGACTGCTTCTTTTTACTGCTGTTGCGGCTACTGTCATGGTCATAACTGTTGGCTCTCTTCTTAGAGTAGTGCTGTTCCGCTGTTGCTTTGTCCTCTGTTTTGTTACTTCTCTTGAAAACAGCCCTGTCCTCTGGTTGACTTTCGACAGAGAGAGTTAATGTTCGAGCTGACCGTTTCTCCAGAACAACTCTTGCAAGATCACACACCTTCCGTTCGATTTCTGACTGCAGTGTGCTCTTGTGACGTCGCTTTGTTGAGAACGAACCATCTGATCTTACAGGAACACCGTGCTGTGAAGAAGAACTATCATTAGAAACGTCTGTTTTCAATTTCTTGGCATTGCTTTTGCTGCTGTTGGAACAATCATCGGCAGAGAGATGACGTTTCTGGTCAGTGTCTCCTATACAGTACTTTTTCGATTCACCAGACTTTCCAGAACTGCCAGACCTCTCTGTCCGAGACGAAGACAGTTGCCTATGAGAGGAGCCATCAGAAATCAAATCATGCTTCTCTGCAGACTTCGCACAATTAGAGCTAGATCTTTCCGAGTCTTTGAAATGTTTCTTTGACGACATTTCACAATTTTTGTGATTCTTCTTTGGCTGTTCGTTTGGGACACTTTTACCATTGGCTGTGTCTGTGTGCTTTCTTGCCTTGGTCTTGTAAGCGTCAGGGTCTTTGTGGTCAACGGTCTCACTGTGTGATCTTTTCAGATTTCGAGACCCCTCTAATTCTACACACGTCTTTTTGACGGATGGAGCGGAATCCACCGACACACTTTTCTTAACGCCGCCAGGCTTTGCTCCTACTTCACTGTTTCTGTTATTTCTGCAAGTTTCAGATTTAACTGTAGTGTTTGAAGCTGTCTGGGGTTTGGTCTTGTCAATGACTTCAAGCACATGTTTGTCTCTAGAGGCCATACCAATGTCACTGCCTCTTTTGTGATTCTTCTTTGGCAGTTCTTTTGGGACACTGTATGTGTGTTTTCTTGGCTTAGCCTGGGAAGCGTCATGGTCTTTGTGGTCAACAGTCTCACTGTGCGATCTTTTCAAACCACGAGACGACTCTGTGCCTTCACAAGTTTCTTTTGCTGATGGAGCAGAATCTATCGACACACTTTTCTTAACACCACCAGGCTTTGCTTCGACTTCAGCCTTTCCGTTACTTCTAGGAGTCTCGGATTTAGAGTGTGAAGCTGTGTGTGGTTTGGTCTTGACTACTTGCACAGTTTTGACTCCAGCCTTTGTTCCTACGTCAGCGTCCCTGTCACACGTATGTTTCGCTGATGGAGCAGAATCCACCGACACACTTTTCTTTACACTGCAAGCCTTTGCTCCTACTTCACATTTTCTGTCAATTCTGCATGTTTCAGATTTAACTTTAGTGTCTGAAGCTGTCAAGGGTTTGGTCTTGGCTTCTTGCACAGTTTTGTCTCTGGGGGCCAAACCATTGTCACCACCTTTGGGCACTGAACCACTGTGATCCACAGACTCACTTCTGTCTCCGGTTTGAGTCGCAGGTCTAACTTGAGGGGTATATTTGGACACAGGGACGGTCTCCTTGGGTGAACTGCTGGCTTCGTAGTCTGCGTTTCTCATTTCCTCTATGAAGCACTGACTGTAGTCGCAGGACTCAATCGACTTTCGCCGAGATCCCACCCTGAAAATCTGGCCGTTAGAAAGCACCTTCCAGCAGGAGTCATCACCAAACTTGGGGGACTTGCGAGCGTGTGAATCTTTGTCAATGGGTTTAGCCGCATCTGAATTGTTCTCCGACTTGGCTGATCGTGAAGTCTTCAGTGAACTTGATGTTTGCTTCTCCTGGACATGTGTCTTTGGGGTGCTGGAATCATGCCTGTTCGTGTGATTTCCACTTGATTTTGGTGTTGTGGGCTTTGAAATATCTTGAGGTAGCTTCTCTGTGGTGGATGTTTGAGAGTTCACGTTGGATGACTTTGCAAGTCTTGAATGTGAGCCGTGCTGTTTCTCAGAGTTTGATGAGCTAGATCTGTTGGTGTCTTTACTGGACAGCTTTGAAAGGGGGTTCTTCAAAGCATCTTGGTGACAAGTTTTTGAGACAGATTTAGCAGAGTCGTGTTGATTAGACTTTAAGCCTGCTGCCTTTTCAGGTACTTGCTTTGACACTGCAGAAGAGTCTTGACTTTTGGTACGATTTGGGGAAGTTTTGAGAATGAGGGGCTTAGGTACATGTTCTTGTCGAGACTTCACCGAGCTCGCACAATGTGCTGGGGAATCTAAACTCACTGAGGCGGAAGGGGCAGAGCTGTGTTTCAGGATGCTGCAAACAGCCTGTGTGGAGCTGCCAGGATTTGTCTTAAGAGCTTTTGGAAGAAAGGTGTCATGTGAAGAGACTTGTTCACAGTGATTGTCAAACAGTTTCTCATTGTCAACAGAGTCAGTGCTACAACTGAGACTTTTTGCTCGTTTATCCACAAACGTCCAGATCTTTTCTTTCGTAGGAACTCGCTTTGAAAATTCCATCTTTACAACCATAGACTTATCATCTCTTTTGTTAGAGTCAAGGTTCGGCTCTAAGTTTATCTCCTGGCTCACAGTGTCACATAAACTAGCAGTATCTGCCGGAGTCTGAAGATCGTCTACTTGGGACTCTGTGTGCTCTAGCAGGTGTTCTTCTAACAGGTCACTGAGGGCAAAATGCTTCCTGCAGGTCAGGCAGGTGTGGGTGATATCAACCAGACTATCATGATTACGCATTTTATCTTCGTCGTTTGAGATCTTGGTGGAGACAGTCTCAAATGTTTCGTTTTTCTGTGTTGTCGCACCATCTACAGCTGCTTTGTCCATAGTGATGACGATGTTGGTTCTAGTTTCATCAGAGAAAAGTTCACAGTTGAAGTTAGAGTCACAAGGGTCAGTGTTAGCTAAGGAAGTCTCGATACGATTCTCCCTAACACTTTCCTCTGCTCCTGTGTGCCTGCTGTCAGTCTCTAGCTCCTGTGAAGTACCAGTACCACTAGAACCTGGGTACATTTTCTTCATGTTGTCTACGTCGCTCTCCAACAGTTCATCCAGAACGCTGTCGTTGTGTTCGATCATTAACACGCCGGACTCGAGATTCCTGTCCTCAGTGTCAGGGTCTGGTGGTGGCAGAGACCCGCGTGAAGACTGTGAGTCCTGGTGCTCACAGCTACGAGAGTTGTGGGTGCACGTGCTGCCTGAAGACTGGCGTGACTTTGTTGGGGAGAGGTCAGTGCCAATAGTGGCCAGAAAAGTCTTCATCTTGAGCCTCAGCTTATCAAACTGAGTGGGATCAACTTCCATGTTGGCTTCTTTCTTTACAGCACACGCAGGAGACTTTCCACTCGACTGTGATTGTGCTTCACATCGTAATGATGACAGGGTGATCGGTGACTCTGTGATGTTATCAACAGAACTACTGTCAGAATGTGTCTGCTTCGCTGCAGAAGCTAATGATGATGATGATGATGCATGATGGCAGTGTGAAACAGAGGAGCTGTTAGGACTGTGAATCATGGAGCAATGGACAAGTGGAGGTACAGGGGGGAACCTGCTGACAGAGTCTGACGCTGAGAACAGTTCCATCCCATCTGCACGAGAGACAGACACCGGGTACACTGAAGACGAAGTTTGCTGTGACTCAAAGGTAGAGAAAGTATCAACATTGCTATTGCTGCATTCGCTTTCACTTCCTGCACGTGCAACACCAAGACTGACTTGGATGGAGTCCCAAAGTGATCTGTCCTTTCTGTCTGAGGAGTCTCCTTGCTGGGCCGGCTGCTTCTGTGTGCAGTCACTCGAGACTCGGGGATGTGGCTGACTGCTGGAGACTGTACGGGACGGGGCAAGTGGTTGCACTACTGCCTGCGTGCAGTCACTCGAGACTCGGGAATGTGGCTGACTGCCGGAGACTGTAAGGAATGGGGCAAGTGGTTGCACTGCTGCCTGTGAAGCTGGTACAGTATCTAACTGTTCCTGAGGTTTGTGAGCTGGGTTGTCTTCCGACAAAGTCTGCAAAGACTTGCCCTTCGAGCGCAACAAGTTTGCGCAAATACTGTTTGTGATTTCCGGTCTAGAGACTACTCTGCTAACACCAAGAGCAGCAGTCTGATACCCTGAAGACGAAGCGTCATGATGAACCAAATATCTTCGATCTTCAGCGCTTGCTGCATGAATGCCATCTTGCTGCACACCTTGAGCGTGTTGATAAGGAACATGAGCTGTGTTAGGCAGCTCAGCAACTGCGTGTCCAGCTAATCCCTCTGGAACGCCGAAGAAGAAGAAGAAAAATCCCTGACCAGGTTGATGTTGATGATGGTGATTAGAGGTGATAGAACTGTGTCCACTATGATGCTGTGCAGGTCGCAACAGGGCAGGTTCTCTGTCGTAACTGTAACTTGGAGTGGGGACGGCACAGGCGTTACTGGGATCAGTGTAAGCATAAGCCTGCGAATAATGGCTGCACTGACGACTGGCTGCCTGGGTTGCCTGGCAAGGAGACGCATGGTTGTATTGGAAACTCGTAGGTTCGCTGGCACGTTTCTGTCCATGGGACTGAACGTTAGAGTACTCACAACATTGCGAATGGACCTGGGAGGGATTGCCCTGGACATAGTTATTGCGTTGCGATGAAGAGGGCTGGACATGAAAGGCTTGGGGTTGAAAGTGCCGACGTTTTTGCGACAAACTCTGAGCAGAATGAGGTAACGAGCGAGGACCTTGCTGCTGCGTCTTCATCTCATACTGTTGTTGTGTCCATGCTGCCTGCCTCAGTCTCCTGTCCATGTGCTCCAACTGCTCTGCAGTCATCTGTCTGCAGGGTGGAAACGACTCGGGTTGAGAGTATGACGAGAGCTGTTCCACAGGGATCTGCAAATGATCTCGTCGTACAGATCCCGCTGGTACAGACTGGTACATCTGGGACACGTAGGATTCTGATTGTTGGCAGCTGTTCAACGCCGCATCCTGACCAACACCTGAACCGTAACCTGCTGCGTGTGCCCTGGCCCCGTAAACAGGGATGTCAGTTCTTGCAGGTGGGTATCTGACACCTTGTTGAGCTTGATACCGATAGTAGTTCTGTGCCTGCCACCGCCGCTTCTCTTCTGTCACTGTATGACCGGAGTACCCACCGCGCTGAGCACTGAAGTCTGGAGAGTAAGGCATCTCAGTCCGGTACTGGGACCTCGCATCGTACTCGGTCATCTCCATCAGTTCATCCACACTGAGTGGAGCAGAGGGCGGAGGGAGGCGACTGTGGGAAGAGTGGTAGGGAGGGGGGTTCCCCTGTCGGCTCCCCCTGCCACTACCAGCCGTGTGAGCAGTGGGTAGGGGGTTCGTGTCGCTCCCCCTGCCACTACCAGCCGTGTGAGCAGTGGGTAGGGGGTTCGTGTCGCTCCCCCTGCCACTACCAGCCGTGTGAGCAGTGGGTAGGGGGTTCGTGTCGCTCCTTCCACCCAGTCTCATGGTCGTCATAGCTGGTCAGGGATGGTGGCGGCATCTAGACAGCAGTTGCGGATCCTGGGAGAAATCTGCAACAACAACAACAAACCGTGTTCGTTTTTAACAGTCACGTCGTGATAAAGGCACTGAAAGATTCGTGTCGTGTCAAAGGCTAGACTGAGTGGTCTAAAGTTTCTGGTATACTATGTCACCTTATTTCCTGAATTAATTTAGATGTAACCAAAGGTACAGTCCTTCCTGTATAAACATTTCAATTCACCATCTCAGATCTGACCAGACCTTTACACGGGATACAACCATCCTGTATCAGCTTGATGATGATAATTAGTTTTAACGTCCTCTTAGAACCATTTGGCCTATCTTGGGACAGGTAGAGTTAATATGCTTTATGTGGGGACAAGACACTGGACAAACATTAATGTTTGTTTGCTTAACGCCCAGCCGACCACGAAGGGCCATATCAGGGCGGTGCTGCTTTGACATATAACGTTTTCTTTCTTTATTTGGTGTTTAACGTCGTTTTCAACCACGAAGGTTATATCGCGACGAGACATATAACGTGCGCCACACAGAAGACAGAAGTCGCAGCACAGGCTTCATGTCTCACCCAGTCACATTATTCTGACACCGGACCAACCAGTCCTAGCACAAACCCCATAATGCCAGACGCCAGGCGGAGCAGCCACTAGATTGCCAATTTAAAGTCTTAGGTATGACCCGACCGGGGTTCGAACCCACGACCTCCCGATCACGGGGCGGACGCCTTACCACTAGGCCAGCCATGCCGGTCTGGACAAACATGCAAACAGAAAACACATAATGATCGTGTTAATATATATCTGGAAGTCTGTTGTTGCGATGTTTCAAAATGGGGATGGAAGTAATGATTGTGTACGCGGAATATGGTTCTTTCTTTCTTTCTTTATTTGGTGTTTAACGTCGTTTTACGCAGAATATGGTTGGACTGGATCGGTTTTGTAGGCTTATTTTCTTTTTATGTATGTAGAATGTTTATATTTGTGGCTGAATAAGGGGTTTTTTAAAAATAAAAAAAAATCTAGAAAATCCTTCAGCTTGGACACAGACAAACATTCAGCAGCCTGTGTAGAGCAGGAATTTGTTGTATGCATTGTTTTCTTATTCTCTTTCCGTGCCACTAGCGGCAATCAGATCAAACGAATTATATATACACAAAGAAAAAAGCCAAGCACCCCCCGAATGAATTTGTGATAATAATTGAGTCAAATTTGTTTTACCATTTTTTTCTTCGTAATGACATACATGGGTTTCCATAATAAGGTTGGGAAGTTCACGCGTCAAGATTGTGTCGCCACTGCCTGTGAGAAGCACGTGCAGCATGCAACCCATGAATGTTAAAAAAGGCAGTATGCTCACGCTGCCAATTTCTGTATTTAACACTGGGCGACGACAATTTGCAAACATTCTCTGTGAACATGGCGAGAAGACGATTATCAGAGGCGATCAGATGGCAGATTATAGGCGGAATGCATGCTACAGGGGCATCCTTCAAAGCGATTGGTCGTCAACTTGGCTACCACTACACCGTCATCAGCCGTTTGGTACGCAAACATCGTCAGACTGGTGCTGTGAAGGACCGTCCAAAGTCAGGGCGACCCCGTGTGACGTCAGAACGTGAAGACCGAGCACTTCTTCGAATAATTCGGCGTGAGCCATTTTCAACGAGTACCGTCCTGAAACGAACATGGCTTCCAAATCGACATCTGTCAACCAGGACCGTACGAAACCGCTTGAAAGCTGCAGGAATGGCAGCCCGAAGAGTCATTAAGCGTCCCCGACTGACAGATGACCACAAGAGAAGACGCTTGGCATGGTGTCTGGCACGGCAAAGATGGAACCTGAGAACGTGGAGGAGGATCCACTGGTCGGACGAAAGCAGATTCCTTCTCCATGTCACTGACGGCCGACTGAGGGTATGGAGGCACAGGAACACGGCCTATACACCCAGGAATATCAGACAAACTGTTCCATTCGGTGGCGGGTCAGTCATGGTTTGGTGTTGCATTTCCCATGACTGCAAGCTAGACCTTGTCACCACACGTGGCAACCTCACGGGTGATCAGTATATGCGACATGTCCTGGAACCTGTTGTCGTTACTCATTTTGACAACCACCACTTGCCACAAGACCCGTGTACATGGATGATAACGCCAGGCCTCATCGATCCAGGGCAGTAGTGGACTACCTCCAGAACAACGCTGTAACAACACTCCCATGGCCGGCAATGAGTCCAGATCTTAATCCGCTGGAGCATGTTTGGGACATCCTGGGGCGTCGTATACAAGCTCTGCAGCCTCCTGTGCAGACATTACGTGAATTGGAGGCAGCTTTGCATCGTGAGTGGTTGCAAGTGACCCGTGAACAGATCCGACGTTTGACTGGAGGGATGAGACGCAGGGTTGACGCCGTCATCCGGGCACGCGGGGGTTTCACGCGATATTGAACTTTTGAATCGCGTATGCCATCTGAGCACTCTCAATTACATTTTTTTCATGACACATTTACCTAAACCTGTCTTTTTCAGCTTGCAGCTCCATACTTATCAGGGGTACTGTTTTAGGGTTAAAACGTCACTTTTTGGCAAGGTACCAAATCACGATTAAAACCAATCAAAACAAGTTTTCTTGTGTGATGTTATTTCCAAAGAGTTGCTCTTGTCGATAACATTTGTCAAACCGAGCTCCTGAACTTACTGTTTCCATACCAGAACTTTAAAAATCAGTCATTGCGAAATTGAAGGGGGGTGCTTGGCTTTTTTCTTTGTGTATATTTGTTTCTTCTTCTTTCTTCTTCAGCGTTCCAGAATTTTCTGGTTACGTGTGAGCTCGTTTGCCCATTTGGGTTCCCCACACTATACTCTGAGAGTGAGAGCATAGTCAGCTTCACTCCGCTTTCGTTGAGTAGGCATGCTGGGTATTTTTGTGTTTCCATAACCCATCGAACTCCGACAGGGATTACAGCATCTGTTCCGTGCGCACTTGGTCTTGTGTTTGCGTGTACACACGAAGGGGGTTAAGTCACTAGCAGGTCTGCACATAAGTTGACCTGGGAGATCGGAAAAATCTCCACTCTTAACCCACCAGGCGGCAGCGACGGGATTCGAACTCCCGACCTCCCGATTAGGAGGCCGACGTCTTACCACCACGCCACTAGAAATTAAATATTCGCTCTCTCAACTCTCTGCCATGACTACTGAATAAGAAGACATCCGACTGGTACCCGGTCAACGAGTAGTAAAGGTATGACGACTTTAACACATAGAACGTATAACAGTGGGCGTACACACATACGTACAATGATGGGCAATTTACAAACAAACGTGCGGTTGAACCGCGGATACGCTCATTGCTGACAGCACCGACATCACACCGGTTTAGACAAGAGAGAAATTAACATTTCACATTCAAAACCTTTAGACAAGAAAGAATCTTGAAGCATACCACAAACAATTCAGGAAAACTATTTAAGAATTTACTTTAAGAATGACCACGACATATTACAAAATATACATCCTATTTCCCTATCCTATTAGAGTTAAAGTCGTCATACCTTGACTACTCGTTGACCGGGTACCAGTCGGATGTCTTCTTATTCAGTGGTCAGGGTAGAGAGCTGAGAGAGCGAGTATTTAATTTTGTCCTCCTATATATCCGTTTCTGTCTTTTCTTATTCTTCCTTTTGATTGGTTGTTCGTTTTTTATCTACTATTCTGCGTTTCGTGACCTTTGGTTGCCAGTCTATCTCTTATTAGCCGAATCTGTCACAACGTTCTTCATAACTCTTTATCATCAACCCTTTGCTCTGTTGGGTTCAATTCCCATCTACATTATTACCTAAACTTGGACCTATCTTTCGTGTGCCAGGTGACCCCTTGGCTGCCCAATTTATCTCTTATTACACCGAATCCATCATAACGTTCTTCGTAACTTCTTATATCAACAAACCTTTGCCTTGTTGGTTTCACTTCTTATCTACATTATTACCTATACTTGGAACCTATCTTTCATGTATTAAGTGACCCCTTGGCTGCTAAATTTATTCTTCAATCTCACTGTACAACTCGTTACTATTAACTAAATTCCATATATAATATTTACGATTATCGTTAAAACCTAAATCCCTTTTAAACTCTAAAATCCTAATTTTCACAGTGTGATACTATGCTAACTTGGTTTTTCTGGACCCAGACTCAGTGTCTGTTTGGGACATGCCGTGTTTATATATGCTAGGATTCCGAAAGTTGCTATATTTATATTTTTGTCCCCAGAATTAGTATCTATTTCTTTTTTTCTTTCTTTCTTTATTTGGTGTTTAACATCGTTTTCAACCATTCAAGGTTATATCGCGACGGGGAAAGGGGGAGATGGGATAGAGCCACTTGTTAATTGTTTCTTGTTCACAAAAGCACTAATCAAAAATTTGCTCCAGGGGCTTGCAACGTAGTACAATATATTACCTTACTGGGAGAATGCAAGTTTCCAGTACAAAGGACTTAACATTTCTTACATACTGCTTGACTAAAATCTTTACAAAAATTGACTATATTCTATACAAGAAACACTTAACAAGGGTAAAAGGAGAAACAGAAGCTCCCATGGGGTCGCCTTCACGCGGCGGGAGTGTTTCCACAGAGCTACCCCACCCCTTTACTTCTCTTCTTTTGTCTTATTTCTGCCTTACCAGTCCTTTCACCTATATTTCCTTCCAAGAAAACACCTATATTTCCTTCCAAGAAAACTCTCCCTACTATTCCCTGCAGATTTCCAATTCTTTTCTTGTTGTCTTATTTCTATCTGACTGGATCCATCACCTTTATTTCACTTACCAAAAGTCTTCTTTTCCACATCCTTATTTCTCTGCACCCCGCATGTCGTAAGAGGCGACTAACGGATTATGTTTCTCCTTTTACCCTTGTTTTGTGGTTCTTGTATAGAATATAGTCAATGTTTGTAAAGATTTTAGTCAAGCAGTATGTAAGAAATGTTTAGTCCTTTGTACTGGAAACTTGCATTCTCCCAGTAAGGTAATATATTGTACTACGTTGCTAGCCCCTGGAGCAATTTTTTTATTAGTGCTTTCCCCTATCCCATCTCCCCCCTTTCCCTCGTCGCGATATAACCTTCGTGGTTGAAAACGACGTTAAACACCAAATAAAGAAAGAAAGAAAGAAAGAAAGAGAAACAGAATCCGTTAGTCGCCTCTTACGACATGCTGGAGAGCATCGGCTAAATTCTTTCTCGTCCCAACCAATATGGGACTCCCCCTAACCCGCTGGGGGTGACCGACTATTTTATATGTGATAAACAAAGGGAAGTTAGCGCTCTAAATGCACGTGACATGTGTAATAGAGAAAGTGGGGGTTGTGCGGAACCCGTTCTCCTGGCACCAGAGAAAGCAACAGGCATTGAGGGCATGTAGCTCAGTCGGTAGCGCGCTGGATTTGTATCCAGTTGGCCGCTGTCAGCGTGAGTTCTTTCTTTCTTTATTTGGTGTTTAACGTCGTTTTCAACCACGAAGGTTATATCGCGACGGGGAAAGGGGGGGGGTGGGAGATGGGTTAGAGCCACTTGTTAATTGTTTCTTGTTCACAAAAGCACTAATCAAAAAATTGCACCAGGGGCTTGCAACGTAGTACAATATATACCTTACTGGGAGAATGCAAGTTTCCAGTACAAAGGACTTAACAGTCAGCGTGAGTTCGTCCCCACGTTCGGCGAGAGATTTATTTCTCAGAGTCAACTTTGTGTGCAGACTCTGAATTTCTCTATGAGATAATAAAGTATTCTTATTCTTATTCTCCTCGGTGTCCGAACACACCCGTGTGTACACGCAAGCACAAGACCAAGTGCGCACGAAAAAGATCCTGTAATCCATGTCAGAGTTCGGTGGGTTATAGAAACACGAAAATACCCAGCATGCTCCCCCGAAAGCGGCGTATGGCTGCCTAAATGGCGGGGTAAAAACGGTCATACACGCAAAAACCGAGGGAGTTTCAGCCCATGAACGAACAAACAAACAAAAAACAGGCATTGAAATAAACAGGCGACTTTATAATAATAATAATAATAATAATAATAATAATAATAATTGTCAGTAAGTACTGGTGTCACATGACTGATGTGAACCAGTTGATTGGCTAATGGCGATGCGCTAAAACTGTTAGCGCACTCTTGGAGTGCGCTAACTTTTCCACAGAGCGTATTCTTCCGCCCTTTGCCTAAGCGAGACTGTGCTCTTATCCTCAGAATTAATTAATGACATGTAGCTTAAATTCTCCACAATACCAAATGACCATAAATTCCCTGCTTCTCAATTAAAGCAGAAGTGGGTTTTTTTTCTGACATATTGCATGTGCCTGTGCCACAGTGCTACTGATCGAGGGGAACGTCCCACTAGTCCGAGGGTTCACTAGTCCGAGGGTTCACTAGTCCGAGGGTTCACTAGTCCGAGGGTTCACTAGTCCGAGGGTTTACTTTCGACGCTCTCTTTTCCAGTTCGTCCCACTAGTCCGAGGGTTCACTAGTCCGAGGGTTCACTAGTCCGAGGGTTCACTAGTCCGAGGGTTCACTATAGACGCTTGATTTTTCAGTTATTATACCGCCCCTTAAAAGGCGGTATATAGGTTTCACTGTGTCTGTCTGTCTGTGTGTCTGTGTGTCTCTGTGTGTGTGTGTGTGTGTGTGTGTGTGTGTGTGTGTGTGTGTGTGTGTGTGTGTGTGTGTGTGTGTATGTGTGTGTGTGTGTGTGTGTGTGTGTGTGTGTGTGTCTGTCCGCAAATAGATATCCGATGTTTGAGAACCGATTTCAATGAAATTATGTGTGAGGCTGTAGTACAACCCAGGCTCGATCCTCTCCATAATTCAGGTCGGTGGGATAACTAATTGACCCTCACGGGCAAAAGGAAACCCGAGGTGCTATATAATATGACTAAAAACTGTAGGCAGTTCGATCACGTAATTGTCCAGTCGGGGCGGTATCCTGATAAATTTAATATCCTTTCTTCAGTCAAAATATAAATAACTAAGTTTCTTGGGGGAAATAGTCTGAGATTTCTTCAGTCAAATATAAAACACCACATTATCTGTTTTTATGAGAATATTCTTCGATTCCCACAGTAGTGAAAAACACACGCACGCACGCACACGCACATCCACGCACACATACACACACAAAATAAAAACAAATCAAATTGAATATCCTTTATTCAAGCGTCTATAGTGAACCCTCGGACTAGTGAACCCTCGGACTAGTAAACCCTCGGACTAGTGAACCCTCGGACTAGTGAACCCTCGGACTAGTGGACCCTCGGACTAGTGAACCCTCGGACTAGTGAACCCTCGGACTAGTGGACCCTCGGACTAGTGAACCCTCGGACTAGTGAACCCCTCTCCTGATCTAAAATAGAAGCCGCTGTGTTTCATCTAATTTTCGCCGACTTGCACAGATTCTTCTCATATGCCGTGTTAGTGGCATGTAGCTTATCATCCACATTACCAAATGATGAGTTAGTATACCATTCCCAGCGGCTAACAGAAAACACAAGTGTTATTCCGATAACGTATTAGCCAGACCAGTTTGGAAGACTGACTCGATCGACTTTGTCATACGTAGCAGACTATGTACACTGAAATACGACTGCATCAGTTCAGTAAATGAATGGTTTCCGAATTATTATTTCAAGGCAAGAACAATCGTAATCGAAAACGTGTAGGGTTTAGAACGTTCTTACCATATATATAAGACTTATTACCTCATGCGTGCAGACTCAGTCAGTGCAGACTGCAGTGGTTCGATTGCTCTTGCCTAGCACAGTAGCAGACGACATAAACCCCGCTCAGCAAATTAACATGTTGGGCAAATGTGAACTAAAAAACGATGGGGATATAAAACATGTAGGGTTCAGAGCATTCTTACCGTTCATATTTAGTATCAGACTCCCCGAGGAGTGAAGATACAACACGAGAAATATGCCACATTTATTTTGAAAATGTGCAACCGTCGAGTCCTTCGACTTCGAGTCAATTCAAGGGGAGTCACTCCGCACAGTCAATCCGTCGAACCTCGACTGGACGTTTCGAATCGCAAATAACGAAGAGTACAGTACTTTCTCCGAGTTCAAATGAGGTCTCTCTGAAAGATCATTACTGTTCAGCTTAACGCTACACTGGAATTTACCAACAGAAATTAAAATGCGTGTGACGAAAGCACGACACACTTGAGACACCCCACACAAAAGTAGATCTTACTGTACACTGACGACCTAACCACACAGTTATGCCTATTCAAATGCGCGTAGCAAAATGTGCGTTTGGAATCTTCTTTTTTCTATGGCGGTACTGACAATATCGTTATTGATACAATCCCAGTGCACTAAGGGATTTATAGAGCAAATCTCGAAAATAATTATTGAACTCCTTCGTTCAATAATGAATTTTCTCGATTTGCTCTATAAATCCCTTAGTGCACTGGGATGTCTCAATAACTTAAATAATAATAAT
>NC_090252.1:49341798-49344298 GCF_037325665.1 Littorina saxatilis
AAATGTTTCTTCTCAGTCTCCGAGTCAGTTTAGTTTCTGCACGCCGCTTTGGTACTCCTTGTTTTTCTAACTGGTGTATTGTGCGCGACTGATTTGCGGATTTATTTTTATTCCTTTCATATGCAGTTGAAGTGTTGTGGGTGTTATTGTCTGTATATGCTATGTTGCGTCTGTGTATGCCTACAAGAATTTTGGGTGTAATGTGCCTGTGGTCTGCTCGCAGTCGAGCACAGAAAACATGGCGGCGCCCTGTGGCAAATTCGTGGAAAGTCTTTCCCGACCGCAGATACCAGCGTCGTCCGCGACGCTGGAAAAAGGACTGGACTCTACATGTTTCCAACCCCTTTACTAAAAGAAAGAACAATTCCGATTTTAAAGTGTGCATCTTAACTCCACACAGTTTTAATACTAACTTAGATAATATATTCTGCTCCTATCGTCTCTCTTCTTTCTTACTCTAAAAACTTTTAACAAGAAAATTGCATATGGAACACAATTTATTCCCGAAGTCGCTTTTCTCTACACACATACTAAGCACTTGAAAACATCGTGTCTTCCACATCACTGCTACGTACACCTACACACTTCCAACTACAGTCTCAGTCTATACACAGTGAAACCCGGCTATATTGAAGTAGGCTATATTGAAATCCAGGCTATTTTGAAGAATTTTTCAGGTCCCGGCTGAAGCTCTACTTTTTCTGTGTTAAAAAATGTTGGCTACATTGAAGTCGTCTATATTGAAATCCCGGCTATATTGAAACAAAAATTCAGCCCACGGGACGTTTTTACCTGGCTATATTAAATGTTTGCTCCAAAGATTTGTTTAACTTTTTATTTTTAAGAACAATGACTGCGCGGGCGCCGAATGATATGACACGCCTCTGTCAGCGCAATCAGTTGAGGAAGGGGAGAGGCCAGGTCAGCATCAACTTTCGAGTCAGGAGGTCTCTGATAACAATTACAGTCTAACAATGCCGCGGGCCTCTGACAGCTACGGCATTAGTAGTCTTGTGGTGCAGTAGATCACCCCGACTTAATTTCTCTTGTTCATGCGAGTAGTTTCCCTTTGTACACTAGCAAAAATGGCTGCAAAACAAACAAGTCGCGTAAGGCGAAAATACAACATTTAGTCAAGCTCAGTCGAACTCACAAAATAAAACTAAACGCATTGCATTTATTGCGCAAGACCGTACACTCGTAGCATCGTCTGTCCACCGCTCAGTGGACAAAGGCAGTGGAATTAACAATCCAAAAAAGCACGGTAGCGGTTGCGCTGAGGAGGAAAGCACGCTTTTCTATATCTCTCTTCGTTTTAACTTTCTGAAAGTGTTTTTAATCCAAACATGTCATATCTATATGTTTTTGGAATCAGGAACCGACAAGGAATAAGATGAAAGTGTTTTTAAATTGATTTCAAAAATTTAATTTTGATAATAATTTTTATATATTTAATTTTCAGAGCTTGTTTTTAATCCAAATATAACATATTTATATGTTTTTGGAATCAGCAAATGATGGAGAATAAGATGAACGTAAATTTGGATCGTTTTATAAAAACAATTTTTTTTTTACAATTTTCTGATTTTTAATGACCAAAGTCATTAATTTTTAAGCCACCAAGCTGAAATGCAATACCGAAGTCCGGGCTTTGTCGAAGATTACTTGACCAAAATTGCAACCAATTTGGTTAAAAAATGAGGGCGTGACAGTGCCGCCTCAACTTTCACGAAAAGCCTGATATGACGTCATCAAAGACATTTATAAAAAAAATGAAAAAAACGTTCGGGGATATCATACCCAGGAACTCTTATGTCAAATTTCATAAATATCGGTCCAGTAGTTTGGTCTGAATCGCTCTACACGCACGCACACATACACCACGACCCTCGTTTCGATTCCGCCTCTATGTTAAAACATTTAGTCAAAACTTGACTAAATGTAAAAAGTTCGGTCATATTGAATTTCTGAAGGAACAAGGAGGGAAATTCAATATAACCGAGAATTGCCTAAATTGAAGTTCCGGCTGTATATTGAAGGTCTTCCCGGGTCCCGAGACACTTCAATATAGCCGGGTTTCACTGTACAGTGTGAGTGTTGCTTAATTTGCCAAGATACGGAAAGAGTCACTTGACGATGGATTTATTCTCGTTAATTGTAACAATTGTAGTTCCCGCAGGCTGCATACAGCCAGGGTCACTTCTGTACAGGAAGTTAGGTTCCGTCCCACGCGGCCCTCGATTCGCACAGTGCAGCTCACAGCCTTCGCTTTGCGTTTTTGTTGCAGCTGAGTGCATTTACAGTTCAAAAATCCACCTTTGGTAGTAAAACAAACCCAAAACTACCCAACGACGACATCTGTGAACCTCAGTCGACAGTTTCTTGTTCACGCGAGTGCATACATTAACCTAGTTATTACGTGGTGTACGCATAGATTCGTGACGTAAGCGTCGTCTGCTTTAATGCTTCCCTTTGCCAAATATAAAAGCCAATCTGGAAG
>NC_090252.1:49349298-49374298 GCF_037325665.1 Littorina saxatilis
TCAGAGAGTGTTAAAATACGCACGTGAAAAACGCTATGTTTGACCTCATAGAAAAGACGTGCAACTGACAAGCACTCACAGCTCGTACATGCAACTAGGCCGTGACTCGGTGCGATGGCAGTTCTCCCATATTGCTATTCTGATGAACACGTGGGGGAATTCGGGGGCTGTGATTGGATAGTCTCTTCCGATCATCAAAGCATAATGCTACGGAAGTCGGCCATTTTTCTTAATATCCAAAAGCATATTGTCAATAACAAAGACGCATGGTTCCGGTTTACCCACCTGTACCACACGATGTTTCACTGATCGACAACAGCATACACTGACAACTTGAAATTCTTCTCGGGAATGTTTTTCAGCTTTACAAATGTCGATAGCATACCCTTTTCTGCTAACTTCCCGATGAAACAGGACTAAACCTATTATTTTCTGTCCCTAAACACCACAAAATGCCCAAAGTCGAAAGATGTAGTACAAACAGGGGAGCCAGTACGACGGAACAGCCGTTTTTGTGTGCCTGTGAGCTTAGTTCACAGTTGCCGACTGACACACATTTTCGCATTCGGCTTTTCTTATCTCGTAACTCCACACTAAATACCCCATTTCCCCTCTGAAGTATTGATGTACAACCCATGGCACTAACATTCATGTTGTCGTTTATAACTGAGGTTGAAAAATTCACTTCATGACGAGACAAGTATAAATGCCATTCACCCAAACTGGAAACGTCGCTGCCGTCTGCTCGCTTTGTACGGATTAGCTGTTCTCTTTTCCTCCCCTTGTTGCATCCCAGTTCTTCAGTTGTTTCTAGTTTTCCGTTGATGTTGTGTTTTGGTCTTCTTCATAAGTAGTCTTGTTCAAAATTAAAAAAACTCAAACTTCTTTTTGTTATTTATATACGAATGAACTAATAAAAAGCTGTGTTGTCAAATCGAGTTTTTTGCATAAGAAACGGCGTCTGCTATCAACACCTGAGATCAACGCATCGACGCAAAAACTGTCATTTTGTAAGTTTGGAACAAAAAATAAAGGTCAGAACAGCTATATAATCGCTATTGTATTTTCAGCGTAGCAATAGGGTCCGATATTTAGACTCGAACAAGTATAATGCGACTCGTCTTCGACTCGTCAACTACCCCTCCAGGCAGTCAAACGGGCAGAGAACAGAGGATTATACAGAGCATTATACTTGTCTCGTCTAAATATCGGACCCTATTGCTACGCTGAAAACACAATAGCTGTTAATGATTAGGTACGCATCAAATGGTCTGAGACGACTAACCCGATCAGCCACAGGAAAGGAAACACAAGAGGTTGTGAGTGGTTTTTGGCTCACGTAAGTGTAGCCTATGCGATCGTAACTTTGTCTGTCTGTGCGTGTGTGCGTGTGTGCGTGTGTATGTCTGTGGTAGAAACTTTAACATTTGAAGACGTCACATTATGGCGTAAGAGGGTTAGACGTCACGCGAAGGAATTACTGAAAGTCTCGGTCATTGTTATTTTGAGCGGGCCGAGACTAGTTGGCAGTCGTGTCCCTGTAAGTTACAGGCTGCATGCACACAGACAGATCTTTTGTGTCTCGCTTTTTTGCACAGTGTCACCTATGCTTACTGTGTGTGTGTGTGTGTGGGTGAATGTGTGTGTGTTTGTGAGTATGTGTGTGTATGTGTGTGTGTGTGTGTATGTGTGACGGAGTGATTGAGTTTGTGTTACTGTTTGTCGATTTCTTACGTGAGCCTTGAAGGCTTCGCCTCTTGTTTTGTTTGTGTGTGCGCGTTGTTTTGTTTTACAACGCTTGATAAACATGGCTTCGCGATATTTGGGATTGTGACTGTTAGCCTGCAGTCTCGTGTAAGGCTGTTACAGGATGAACAAGAGAGAGAGAGAGACTGAGAGAGAGAGAGAGAGACTAGACAGAGAGACAGACAGACAGACAGACAGACAGACAGAGTGTGAAAGAGAGAAAGAGAGGGAGGCACACAGATTTCACAACGTGAAATAGACCTTTTCGGCATCTTGGAATCTCTCGCGAGATATCCGCGAGACATGCTCTTTGTTATTCTTCGACAGTCGCGGGAACACTGAAATTTAGAGTGACGGGACTTACACAGCCATTTTGAGTTGTTAGCAGTTTTGCACCTTTCATGTCTAGTTTCGTGACATGCATATGATTACACTATGCAAATTCATCAAAGTCTCTAAAAATATATTTCGTTGCACCAACCCGGTGAATTTTTCTGTCTTTTCATTCACTTTCCATTCACTTTTCATTCACTTTTCGATTTCATTCACTTTTCATTCACTTTTCGATTCATTCACTTTTCATTCACTTTTCGATCGACGAAAAATTACGATTTTCAACTCTTGACAACAGACATTTCTGCTCGCCCAACGCGGGAACGTCGTATACCGTTTGAACAGCAGTTCTCTCCCCTGTGTCATTCGGCGTTTATTTTCGGTTAAATATGGATTCTCCTGGGGAAACCCCCCTATTTTTCAAACAAGCAAACCACAGACACTTTCCATATAAGGGGGTATGACGTAAATACCTGGCCACGATTGGTCAGATAGGCTCGCGCGGCTTTTCGCGTTTTAAAACTCGTCTGCTCACCACGTTTAGTTTTCGACTGAGTTTGCTTAGAAAAATGGCTCGTGTAAAAAGATCAACGCTCCGAAAAACACAGAATAAAGGCAAGTGTACGAGAAGACAACAACTGAAGAGTTGCAGAGACAAGAGAACAACTAAAACACAATCGGTGACAAAGCGCATACAATCTGGATCAAATTCTGCGTCAGGACTGAGAGTGTGTTCTTGGCGGTTTGACGCGAAAACAATTCAAGACGAACACATACACAGCAGACACCGCGTCAAAAGCGACAGGTCCAGAGGCTTTCCAAACAAGGAGATGTCTTGTTGATTTGGAAACCTTTGATGGTATTGACTTGCAGGGGCGGACGAGGGGGGGGGGGGGGGTGCACAGGGTGCAGGTGCACCCCCCTCCAGCAAAAAATAGAAAATAAAAAAAATTGGAAAGCTGATTCTATGACCATTTCTAAGTTCGTTGATGACACAACCATTTGTAAGTTCAAATGGCACCAGATGGCACCATTTTGCTTCTTAGGGCCAAAAATTGTTCCGGGGGGGGGGGGGGGGGGGGGCATGCCTCCGGACCCCCCTAGCAAATTCGGGCGCTTTGCGCCCATCACATTCACTTTCAATTCAAAGTGCACCCCCCCTTAGAAAGCAACTGATCCGCCCCTGGACTTGTAAACTTTGTTGTCCGCAATGTAAACAGCCAACGCTGTCACCATGCCCAGACTCAAAACAGGGACACGGCCTTGCTGTGCATTAATCATTTATTACACGTGTATTAATCATTTATTACACGTGTATTAATCATTTATACACGTGTATTAATAATTTATTACTCGTGTATTAATCATATATTACACGTGTATTAATCATTTTTTACGCGTGTCATGGTTATGAGCCAAACGGCTTTCCACACACACACACACACACACACACACACACACACACACACACACACACACACACACACACACACACACACCCGCGCGCGAGCACTGAAAAAAGAGAGAGACAAGACAAGACAAACTCGTTATAACTGTAGGGTAATGGCATAAGCAAACAGGTGCTTTTTTACATCCAGCCCTGCCCCATGCGAGGTACTTATCTAATGATAATACGTTTTATGAATAATAACAAATAATCAAAGAGATAATACAAGCTAACAGACGGATAAACAAACTAACAAATAAGTTAACAAACAAACACAAATATATATACTATGACCGAAGCTAGGTTGTCATCTTTCTTCTCTCTTTTTCTCTGAGCACTCGCTTTCTTTTTTTCTACTTTAGTCTACAACTACTTTCATCACATTTTCACGACAACCCAGCCGATCAACTAGGAATGAGCTCACGTTTATGATAAAGGTAATAGACAGATAGAAGACGACAAACTTCCGCACAATCTTACAAGTTATCACAGACTTGATAAAAGTTCCACATCAGTTTAGAAAAGTCATAAAACATTACAAAGCATAGTTACCTTAACCATGATGTACATTGTCGGTAATGGCAGGGCACAAAGACACCCAGCAAACTGAGGTAGGGCTTTTATACCTTTTCTTTTACGTAACTACCGCACTGCAGTACTTGCGGATCTAAAATTCCTTTCCTTTTTTGTTTGGGACGTTACCTAACGATTACTGCAACTTCAGCAATATTCTAAGTCTAGAACCACTCACTGATCGAGGGTCCTTACCAAAAATGGGGTGGGGTTCAGGTGCAGTCATTACTCTAGGAGTAAGTATACTGACTAACACTTTTGTTAACGACAGTTTCTAACAATCATTCCAAAATTCCATTCTTGCTTTACTTTGAGTAAAGCTAAACTCAGACTAGTCACTATTCTCTTCAGTCAGTGTCTATTTCTTCACAGGGCGGCGATGGTTCTCTCTCTCTCTGGCCTTGCTTCTGTGGCCCCGCGCGCGCACGATCGGTGCATTGCCGTAGCAGACGCCAGTGTTGTGAATGGGGGAAAGCTTTGTTACGTCAGCCGTGAAAGCCGACTTCTCCGGAATTTGGTCTGGAGGTCACAAGGTACCGCTGCAGTGTGGTTTTCCTGCCAACACTTTGAAACTGATCTTACTAATAGAACCAGGTATACTTTTCTTTGTCTTACACTGTACTGAATTCTCTACACCTTTTGTCAATTACTACTTTTCACTTTAAGATTATAAATATATGTATAAATAAACAAACCACCAAGATTACATTTATCTTTTATAAAACAACAGCACACTCATACTAACGCACACTAAGAACTATTTATCATTAATTTACTAATTACATTTGCTACCATATATTGCTTCTTTCTTGAAGCCTATTTGACTTTGGTTACAATACACACAGACGGGCCCCCCGCGGGTTTGGGGGAAGAAGTACTGATGCTCCCCAGCATGTCGTAAGACGCGACTAACGGAGTCTGTTTCTCTTTTGGTTTTGAGGTTTTGGCACTAGTAAGCCGTCATACTCAGTGACCACCAGCTTTATTCAAGCTACAAAACTTGAAGTCAAAAACGTGTACTGAGTGGTTACGTCCCTTGAATGAGAAGGGAAACATGTTTAGGTTGAATGACATTTCAAAGTTAAATACAAAAAAATTGGTTGGACAAATTTGGCCCCATGAATGTAGGTACCCAAGGTCGCTCATCAGTACTATCGAAAGGTGTTTTTTTTGTTCAGTGTGGAGTTTATACAAGATCAACGAGGCCGAGAATCGTAATATGACGGCGGGGCCAAGATGACGGCGTCACACCGGTGCAGCGCTCGGGCGCGTACGGGATCAGTGAGCAGTGAGTAAGCCGCTCGGTTCTGTGCGCGCTCAACTCAACTACACATTCCCTAGGTCACTCGCATAATGCGGGAAGCAGACAAACTCTTCTTCCTCCCCCCCCCCCCCCCCCCCTCCCCCCACGGCACATATAGCTTATTCACGCTGTGTAGTGCCAAGGGTTTGTTGCTTACCCACAGCCTCGGAATAGACCTTTTCGGTATCTGAGCAGCTCTCGCGAGACACGCTCTTTGTTATGCTTTGAACATCGCGAGAACTTCGAACCTTGGCTTGTTCAGCTCGCACGAGATCGCTGTACCGCATGCTTTGCTATGCTCTGAAGTTTGCGAGAGATTACGAGAGCTTGGAATACCGATAGGGTCTATTGGTGTGTACATTCCGAGTTAAAATTTTCGGGCGCAAGACAAAAGCGTGTTAGCATACCTGCGCGCAGACGTACGCATCTAGTTAGATGTACTGAAATGCTACAATCAGTCCCTCTCCAAACGCACACACAAACACCCCCACACCCCTCCCTTTGTGTTTCCCTCCATCTGTTAACTTTTCCCCTCCATCTGTTAACTTTTCCCCTCCATCTGTTAACTACCCCCCGCGGGTTAGGGGGAAGAATTTACCCGATGCTCCCCAGCATGTCGTAAGAGGCGACTAAGGGATTCTGTTTCTCTTTTTACCCTTGTTAAGTGTTTCTTGTATAGAATATAGTCAATTTTTGTACAGATTTTAGTCAAGCAGTATCAGTGTAAGAAATGTTAAGTCCTTCGTACTGGAAACTTGCATTCTCCCAGTAAGGTAATATATTGTACCACGTTGCAAGCCTCTGGAGCAATTTTTTTTATTATTAGTGCTTTTGTGAACAAGAAACAATTGATCTGACAAGTGGCTCTATCCCATCTCCCCCCTTTCATCGTCGCGATAACCTTCGTGGTTGAAAACGACGTTAAACACCAAATAAAGAAAGAATCTGTTAACTCTGTTAATATCTTCTGGGCTGTTTTTGCTTTTGCTTTCTCTTTTTCTTTGTAATTCGTTTTGTTTGTGGTCCCGAAGAATTAAGCCTCCATAATTATGTGAACATTTCTTCTTCTTCTTCGTCGTTCGCTCTGTGAGCGTAGATGCGTTGTACTGCCGTTTAGTTAGGCCTACGCGCCTGACAAGTCAGGCCCAGCACATCCGACTTCAGCTTGTTTTTATATCAGAGTGTTCGCTCTCCTAGATTGATTGCTTTACCGGGCTGCCGAGTTCATGTGAACATTTGATTTGTTTTGTGTGTGTGTGTACTGTCCTTGTCTTGGTGAGTACACATTTCTTTTTTTTCTTTCTCAACTAAGGCAAGAGGTTCATGCGAGGCGGGAAGGATGAGGATGAGCCACGGGTAGGATGCCTGGGCACAAATACATTTTTGAGTCACTTGAGAAAAAGTGACTCTATGTAATCGGTCAGTGTTAGTCTGTCCGGCCGGCCGGCCGGCCGTCCGTAGACACCACCTTAACGTTGGACTTTTCTCGGAAACTATCAAAGCGATCGGGCTCATATTTTGTTTAGTCGTGACCTCCAATGACCTCTACACTTTAACGATGGTTTCGTTGACCTTTGACCTTTTTCAAGGTCACAGGTCAGCGTCAAAGGAAAAATTAGACATTTTATATCTTTGACAAAGTTCATCGGATGTGATTGAAACTTTGTAGGATTATTCTTTACATCAAAGTATTTACATCTGTAGCCTTTTACGAACGTTATCAGAAAAACAAGGGAGATAACTAGCCTTTTCTGTTCGGCAACACACAACTTAACGTTGGGCTTTTCTCGGAAACTATAAAAGTGACCGGGCTCAAATTTTATGTGAACGTGACTCCCAGTGACCTCTACACTTTGACGTCTGCTTTGGTGACCTTTGACCTTTTTCAAGGTCACAGGTATGTCTTGAAGGAAAAAAATTGAAATATCATATCTCTGAAACTATTCATCGGATTTGATTCAAACTTTATAGGATTATTCTTTACATCAGGTATGCATTGTGTTGTGAATAGCAATTTCTTCCTGTCCATCTGATGCCTCATATAATATTCAGAACTGCGAAAGTGACTCGATCGAGCGTTTGCTCTTCTTGTTCACGTTTTTTTCCCTCCTTTGTTTTCTTCTTTTCTCTCTTTTCTTTTTTTCTTTTCTTTCACTTTTCCATTTTATTCTTAATGAGGGGTGGGGGGGGGGGGGGGGGTAAAAAAACAACCTGATTTTTTCCACCAGCGAGACTTTAAAATAAAATAAAATAAAATAAAGTAATAATAGGACCTGTTACCCATCCTGGGGAAGTCAGCGACAGGCTAACGAAATATTGATGAAGAGTATACCAACACTGGATTCTAGAACTATTTAGCATATTGCATAAGTCCTTCTTACCTCTACTGTTTAGATCAAAGACAAGAGACGAAACATACACTTTAAGTTTAGATCTAACCTTAGCTGTGAAGGCACACTGTTTTACACAAACAAATAGTTTTTCGCGTCTGTACAGCTAATTTGTTTTGTTTTTTCTTGAGAAAGTTTACTTAAAACACGGCATTAATAATTATAATAATAATATTATAATAATAATAATAATAATGGACATTTGCTATAGCGCATAATCATATATATGCTCAATGCGCTTTACAATAACTAGAATTAACATAACTAATAATAAAACCATACACAATGAACAAGACCCACAATCTACATAACATAGCATACTCAGCATACTCCATGCAAGCAAACACAAAAGCTTAACACACTCCAAGCACGCAAGACCAAGCAAACAGGGTAAAGACAAAACAAAGTCATACAAGCAAAGCCATACAAGCAAAATTAATACCGAACTCCATGCAAACAATACTCAAAACTCAAAAACATGACAAAGCAACGGAATGAGAAAAAGCCATATATATATACATACAAATTCAACAACATGGACACACGTGAAAACAGCGTTCAAGCAGCAGCTTATGATAGTCACCGAGATGCAGTCCAGGAGCCAGAGGAGGCAGAGTGACGAAGAGTGACAGGGAGAGAGTTCCAGACGAGAGGAGCAGAAACAGAAAAAGCGCGCTCACCATTAGCGGTTTACACGGTAGCAAAATCTTCACACTCACATAAACACAAACTTCGTAAAAGTTCAAGAAGACAAACTACTAACTCACTGTAAAGTTGACCGCTTGAAATAAAATCTTGTTCTCGTTGTTATCGTCAAGCGAGCCACAGTTCCAATCCGGAGCAGCAAACCTTCAACACTTTCTTCTTGTAGATCTAAACTCCCAAGCTGTCTGACCCAAATTTTCCGGGCAGCCATTTATATACCGCTCCCGTGGCTAAGAGGTTGTATCCGCGGCGGTTGCTAGGAGACAGCGAACCATATTGGGGCATGAGAGGTTAGTGGAGGGCGGAGCGAAATTCCTAAGGCAGGCAAGGCAGGCAGCAACTTTGCGCGGCCTCGTCTGGGCTAGCTGGGTCAGTCGCTGGCTCGCTCGCTCTGCGTGGTAACGCGACGGTTGTGAGGTGTGAATGATGAGATGATAACCACAATAATGGAACTTTGCCAACCGAATGTGATCGAGTAAGACCATTAAAACTACGCCCCCTGGGAATCTGCCCTTAATAGTTTTACCGTGAGGGCGTTACACAATAGGGGCGGGGATATAGCTCAGTTGGTAGCGCGCTGGATTTGTATTCAGTTGGCCGCTGTCAGCGTGAGTTCGATCCCAGGTTCGGCGGAAATTTATTTCACAGAGTCAACTTTGTGTGCAGACTCTCTTCGGTGTCCGAACCTCCCCCCGTGTACACTACATTGGGTGTGCACGTTAAAGATCCCACGATTGACAAAAGGGTCTTTCCTGGCAAAATTGCTTAGGCACAGTTAATAATTGTCTACCTATACCCGTGTGACTTGGAATAATAGGCCGTGAAAGGTAAATATGCGCCGAAATGGCTGCAATCTACTGGCCGTATAAAATTTCATCTCACACGGCATCACTGCAGAGCGCCTAGAACTGTACCCACGGAATATGCGCGATATAAGACTCATTGATTGATTGAGTTATCATAGGGAACCTGCCCCTAATGGTTTTCCCGTGAGGGCGTTACACAATAGTTATCATAGGGAATCTGCCCTTAATAGTTTTACCGTGAGGGCGTTACACAATAGTTATCATAGGGAATCTGCCCTTATGGTTTTACCGTTGTGGTTCAATCAATCAATCAATCAATCAATATGAGGCTTATATCGCGCGTATTCCGTGGGTACAGTTCTAAGCGCAGGGATTTTTTTAATTCTTTTTTTTTTATGCAATTTATATCGCACACATATTCAAGGCGCAGGGCGTTACACAATAGTTATCATAGGGAATCTGCCCTTATGGTTTTACCGTTGTGGTTCAATCAATCAATCAATCAATCAATCAATCAATCAATATGAGGCTTATATCGCGCGTATTCCGTGGATACAGTTCTAAGCGCAGGGATTTTTTTAATTCTTTTTTTTATGCAATTTATATCGCGCACATATTCAAGGCGCAGGGATTTATTTATGCCGTGTGAGATGGATTTTTTTTACACAATACATCACGCATTCACATCGGCCAGCAGATCGCAGCCATTTCGGCGCATATCCTACTTTTCACGGCCTATTATTCCAAGTCACACGGGTATTTTGGTGGACATTTTTATCTATGCCTATACAATTTTGCCAGGAAAGACCCTTTTGTCAATCGTGGGATCTTTAACGTGCACACCCCAATGTAGTGTACACGAAGGGACATCGGTTTTTCGTCTCATCCGAAAGACTAGCACTTGAACCCACCACCTAGGTTAGGAAATGGGGGAGAAAATTGCTAACGCCCTGACCCAGGGTCGAACTCGCAACCTCTCGCTTCCGAGCGCAAGTGCGTTACCACTCGGCCACCCAGTCCATGGTTCGGAAACTCTTGTTTATAGTTTCTCTTCTCTTGATGTGTTACGGACTCACTCTGGGCTCAATCTCTCACGGACACAACCAATGACATTGTGACAACAACAGCAGTATACTGGCATGGCACACTTTATTTCAGTCTGTGTCTCTCGATCTTCCCTCCTTCTCTTCGCCAACCCGGTGGCTACAAGCCACAATACAAAGTTGAACTACATCTCCTCAGCCAGTGGAGCACACTACCAAAAACGTCCACTCTCTCCCGTGCCTCTCAGAGTTCTCTCCCACACCCTAGCATGTACACAGACAATCAAACTTTAGCTAGAGTCACAAACATCCAATCAACAGTTAGCTAACAAAACTGACATCGCATCGCATTGGTCAGACAAGTAAACCCGCTTCCAAGCCACCTGGTATCTCCTATGATCTACCCGATCAAAAGGAATGACACCCCATTTGACAGCCCGACTGGCTCGAGATACCCAGTCAGGCTGGCGGCACATTACATAACGACCACCTGGGGGCCCAAGGTCTCGTGTACGGCAAGCACTCTGACAAGGGCACCGCCCACTTCAAAAAGAGAAGAGGAACTTCCTTCACGGCCCAGCAGGAGATTTAATTGTCTGCAGCTGGCTGGACACGGCTGGTGCACACCAGTACTTTTTGTTAACAGATAATGAATGGACACCAAACACAAACTGATCGGCAACAAAGACTAAACTGGACAATGACAATAGCTAATCTAACATTGAGGACAGTATGTCCATACTGCTACACATACCCCCTACTTATGTAAGTGACACGTCCTCGACGGTGTCACGACCACGAACAACAGAGATGAGGGAAATGCACATAAAAAAACACGGCACGCTAAAATCAGACAAAGAACAACTCACTCACTCCACTCACAATACAGTAACAATGTGCAAATACATGAACTCTCTCAATGCTTAGAATCATTCCACAAAATCAAAATGCTAAAGAAATGGCAAAAACAAAACAAAAACCGACATGAGAGAAATTGGTGCCCAATACTATGCAACTAGATACCTACAGATTGCCGTCAAAGCCACAACTTCCCCGTACTCTTCATGTAAAACAAGCAGACACTATGCCGACATGATGACAACTAAGATACGTACTTAGCGCTCTTGGCGAAACATCTAAGCATCAAAGTATAACACAGTGAATCAAGTATATCAAGCCACTCTCACAACATTGATTTCATTTTCACTGCCTTTGCCACGAGCGGTGGACTGACGAAACTACGAGTCTTGGTGAAAAAATGCAGTGCGTTCAGTTTCATTCTGTGAGTTCGACAGCTTGACTAAATGTTGTTATTTCGCCTTGTTGTTGATATTGACACTTTTAGTCAGTAAGGATTTATTTTCTATTTTTTTTATTATTTATTTAAAAGAAAGTAGAAATTCCAAAGTAAAGATGACGTAGAAACTTTGATATTTTTGTTTGTTGTTTATGTGAAAATGTGTGTGTGTGTGTGTTTGTGTGTGCAGATCAGTGAATGTGTCCAACCCTTGACCTCCACGTGGTGTGAGATGGAAACAACGACAATCAGTGCTTCTGTCGTTGGCTAACAAAGGGCTCTGGCATTGAAGAAGTAAAATAAAACAAAGCCCGGACTTCGGTATTGCATTTCAGCTTGGTGGCTTAAAAATTAATTAATGACTTTGGTCATTAAAAAACTGAAAATTGTAAACAAAATATTTTTTTTATAAAACGATCCAAATTTACATTCATCTTATTCTCCATCATTTGCTGATTCCAAAAACATATAAATATGTTATATTTGGATTAAAAATAAGCTCTGAAAATTAAATATATAAAAATTAATATGAAAATTAAAATTTCGAAATCAATTTAAAAACACTTTCATCTTATTCCTTGTCGGTTCCTGATTCCAAAAACATATAGATATGATATGTTTGGATTAAAAACACGCTCAGAAAGTTAAAACAAAGAGAGGTACAGAAAAGCGTGCTATCCTTCTCAGCGCAAGTACTACTCCGCTCTTCTTGTCAATTTCACTGCCTTTGCCGTGAGCGGTGGACTGACGATGCTACGAGTATACGGTCTTGCTGCGTTGCATTGCGTTCAGTTTCATTCTGTGAGTTTGACAGCTTGACTAAATGTTGTTATTTCGCCTTACGCGACTTGTTTCTTTTGGTTTAAACACAATTTTATTCAAAATACATGACATGAAACAATTGACAAAAATGCAGCTAGGACACGAACTCAAGCAGATGCTTATTTGACGTGACCATAACAATGCTAAGTTACACAAGTTTTCATGATGGTGGACAACACAATTATTAACCAGAAGAACAAAATGTAGGAGGGGGGTATGGGGAACTTAATCAAAACAGGAGGATTTACAGAGAAAAAAAAATAATCAAATAGAAAAAGAAAAGAAGAAAAAAATAAAGAAAAACAAGTCGCGTAAGGCGAAAATACAATATTTAGTCAAGTAGCTGTCGAACTCACAGAATGAAACTGAACGCAACGCAACGCAGCAAGACCGTATACTCGTAGCATCGTCACTCCACCGCCCGTGGCAAAGGCAGTGCACGTGGAATTGACAAGAAGAGCGGGGTATTCGTTGCGCTGAGAAGGATAGCACGCTTTTCTGTACCTCTCTTTGTTTTAACTTTCTGAGCGTGTTTTTAATCCAAACATATCATATCTATATATTTTTGGAATCAGGAACCGACAAGGAATAAGATGAAAGTGTTTTTAAATTGATTTCGAAAAAAAACATTTGATAATAATTTTTATATATTTAATTTTCAGAGCTTGTTTTTAATCCGAATATAACATATTTATATGTTTTTGGAATCAGCAAATGATGGAGAATAAGATAAACGTAAATTTGGATCGTTTTATAAATTTTTATTTTTTTTTACAATTTTCAGATTTTTAATGACCAAAGTCATTAATTAATTTTTAAGCCACCAAGCTGAAATGCAATACCAAACCCCGGGCTTCGTTGAAGAGTACTTGACCAAAATTTCAACCAATTTGGTTGAAAAATGAGGGCGTGACAGTGCCGCCTCAACTTTCACGAAAAGCCGGATATGACGTCATCAAAGACATTTATCCAAAAAATGAAAAAAACGTTCTGGGATTTCATACCCAGGAACTCTCATGTCAAATTTCATAAAGATCGGTCCAGTAGTTTAGTCTGAATCGCTCTACACACACACACACACACACGCACGCACGCACACACATACGCACATACACCACGACCCTCGTTTCGATTCCCCCTCGATGTTAAAATATTTAGTCAAAACTTGACTAAATATAAAAAATAAGGTGAGACTATGAATGAAGCGCATGGGACGAGAACATCGATGCTGAGACATGCAATAAGTAAGTTCAGATAAATGTACATTTTCATGGAGAGGGCAGCATAGTTCGTTACGAATGTATGGAAGAAAACAACCACACACACACACACACACACAAAAGAGAACAGCAAAACAAAAACAAAAACTCAATAATAATTATTACTTATGTTAAATATGTAATTGATGCAACAACACTGAGAGGCGGGTTTTTTCTTTTCAGTTTAAATGTTGTGGGTTTTTTTCCCTGTCATTCTGTTTTTGGTTTTTTTCCCGTTTTCGAGTCTAAAATAAAATAAAGTTGTACATTTCTTGAGTGTGAGTTGGCTTATTTTCCTTTGTTGAATGACAGGAAAACCATCGCCATAAAAAAAACAAGTCGCGTAAGGCGAAAATACAACATTTAGTCAAGTAGCTGTCGAACTCACAGAATGAAACTGAACGCAATGCAACGCAGCAAGACCGTATTAGTAGACTATATACTCGTAGCATCGTCAGTCCACCGCTCACGGCAAAGGCAGTGAAATTGACAAGAAGAGCGGGGTAGTAGTTGCGCTGGGAAGGATAGCACCCTTTTCTGTACCTCTCTTCGTTTTAACTTTCTGAGCGTGTTTTTAATCCAAACATATCATATCTATATGTTTTTGGAATCAGGAACCGACAAGGAATAAGATGAAAGTGTTTTTAAATTGATTTTGAAAATTTAATTTTGATAATAATTTTTATATATTTAATTTTCAGAGCTTGTTTTTAATCCGAATATAACATATTTATATGTTTTTGGAATCAGCATATGATGGAAAATAAGATAAACGTAAATTTGGATCGTTTTATAAAAAACATTTTTTTTTTACAATTTTCAGATTTTTAATGACCAAAGTCATTAATTAATTTTTAAGCCACCACGCTGAAATCCAATACCGAAGTCCGGGCTTTGTCGAACATTACCTGACCAAAATTTCAACCAATTTGGTTGAAAAATGAGAGCGTGACAGTGCCGCCTCAACTTTCACGAAAAGCCGGATATGACGTCATCAAAGACATTTATCCAAAAAATGAAAAAAACGTTCTGGGTTTTCATACCCAGGAACTCTCATGTCAATTTTTTTTTTCTTAATGGTTTATTCAGGCATCAACATTTACAATATAGTAGGAACATGTGACAACACAGCAGTTCTAAAGATCGGTCCAGTAGTTTAGTCTGAATCGCTCTACACACACACACACACACAAAGACAGACACACACACACACACACACACACACACGCACATACACCACGACCCTCGTCTCGATTCCCCCCTCTACGTTAAAACATTTAGTCAAAACTTGACTAAATGTAAAAAGCTGCAATCAAGTCAGGCGACGGGTATCGTAGTCCTTTGAGGACGGATTTTGCATAATGACAGGAAAACCATCGCCATTAAAAAAGCTGCAATCAAGTCAGGCGACAAAGGGAATAGTACTCCTTATGATGGATTTTGCATAATAACACCGCTTTACTTAAAAAGGGGGCAGCTGTCGGGTTGCCTGAGCTCCAAAAAAATGCGGGCGGAGTCGCGTGCAAAAAAAACCCGCGAGTTTTCCGAGTTGATTCAACCGTGTCGATTTGGTCCAGAAGAAGACACTTTTATCATTAGTTTGAAAATGCGTGAAACTCATGAATAAACTATATGACAAAATCCTCCCTCCTCCGTTCGTTCGTTCGTTCCCCGGCGCCGAAGTTCAGCTAGATTTTGATACTTCACACACACACACACACACACACACACACACACACACACACACACACACACACACACACACACACACACACAAAGTTCATCATCCTTGTTTTGTTTTGTTTTGTTTGTTGTTGTCATACATGTTATTATAGCCATTAAAAAAAAAAGTCCCGGCTTGCTATATAGGAAGCATTCTTCTACTACTACTAAAACAAAAATCAGAACCGTTAACACAAAAAACAAAAAAAAGTCGCGTAAGGCGAAATTACTACATTTAGTCAAGCTGTGGAACTCACAGAATGAAACTGAACGTAGTCCGCCGCTAGTGCAAAAGGCAGTGAAAGTGACGAGCCTGTTTGGCGCGGCAGCGGTTGCGCTGTGCTTCATAGCACGCTTTACTTCATAGCACGCTATCCAGTAGTTTAGTCTGAATCGCTCAACACACACACACAGACACACACACACACACACACACACACACACACACACACACATACACCACGACCCTCGTCTCGATTCCCCCCTCTATGTTAAAACATTTAGTCAAAACTTGACTAAATGTAACAAGTCGCGTAAGGCGAAATTACAACATTTAGTCAAGCTGTCGAACTAACAGAATGAAACTGAACTCACTGCATTTTTACAGCAAGAGCGTATACACTCGTAGCATCGTCAGTCCACCGCTCGATGCAAAGGCAGTGAAATTGACAAGAAGAGCAAGGTAGTAGTTGTGCTGAGAAGGATACCACGCTTTTCTTTATCTCTATTCTTTTTAACTTTCTGAGCGTGTTTTTAATCTAAACATATCACATCTATATGTTTTTGGAATCAGGAACTCACAAGGAATAAGATGAAATTGCTTTTAAATCGATTTCGGAAATTTTATTTTAATAATAATTTTTATATTTTTAATTTTCAGAGCTTGTTTTTAATCCGAATATAACATATTTATATGTTTTTGGAATCAGAAAATGATGAAGAATAAAATGAACCTAAATTTGGATCGTTTTAAAAACAAATTATTTCTTTTACAATTTTCAGATTTGTAATGACCAAAGTAAATTAATTTGTAAGCTACCAAGCTGAAATGCAATATCGAAGTCCGGCCTTCGTCGAAGATTGCTTGGCCAAAATTTCAATCAATTTGATTGAAAAATGAGGGTGTGACAGTGCTGCCTCAACTTTTACAACAAGCCGGATATGACGTCATCAAAGGTATTTATCGAAAAAAAGAAAAAAAATCATCCGGGGATATCATTCCCAGGAACTCTCATGTCAAATTTCATAAAGATCGGTCCAGTAGTTTGGTCTGAATCGCTCTACACACACACACACACGCACAGACAGACACACACACACATACACCACGACCCTCGTCTCGATTCCCCCCTCTATGTTAAAACATTTAGTCAAAACTTGACTATACAGGCATGAGACCAAGGGTAGGGCGGATGGTGGTCAGAGAGGTGAAGGGACGGGGAATGGTTACAGTGCCGTGAGCCGGGCTGTGAGCAGTGCCCACCAATGTTTAGCTCAGGCACCGTCGCGGCAGAGGCGCCTTAGTTCTATGCAGGAAAATGCAGCGCGCTATTCTGGCCATCTGGCCAACTGTCGTCCTCATCTCTAAGGCAGACTGATACCTAGAGGTGTAAGTTACACCCGCCTTCAGACTCAGGCATTTTCAAACGCTCGACTCAAGACTATATATGTAAAAAGAGGTGATCCCTTGTCGTCCTCCTCCTTTCTTTTCGTCCCAAGTCACTGACCGGTGTCACGATTTCATCTTTCGCCTGTGTACATATTTCCCCCTCGACATCTACTCAAGACTGAAATGTTGTTTCCTGGTAAAATTAAGAAGTGAAATTATGTATGGACAAAAAGCATGTCAGTTTCTTGCATTTGAAGAAAATTGGTGGTAAAATTTAATAGATTTCACCCCCAAAATCGAATTCTTCGAAAACGTGTACTGAGTGGTTACGTCTCTTGAGTAAGAAGGAAAACATTTTAGGATTAATCAAATTTCTAAGTTAAATGAAAACAAATTGGTTGGACAAATTTGGCCCCATGAATGTAAGGTACACAAGGTCGCTCATCAGTTCTATCGAAGGGTGTTTTTTTGTTCAGTGTAGAGTTTATACTAGATCAACGAGGCCGAGAAGCGAAATATCAACACGGCGAAAGATGAAAACGTCACACCGGACGACGACGGAGCCCGGCCACCGCAGAATCTCTCTCTCTCCCCATTGCCACCTCTCGACGGCTGGCACAGCGAGCAGCATCAGGGTCAATTGAGGTCACAGCCCCCCTTGCCACCCCCCTACGGATGGCACAGCGAACAGCAACAGGGTCAACAGAGGTCGCCCCCTTCACTCTTCCCCGCCCACCATGGCCAGCCTGTGCTCCCTCCGTGGTACTACAATGACCCAGCAGTCCCGCGATACACACAGCCCCTCTTTCATAGCAACAGCCGCATAACTGAAGGAACATTTGTCTAATCATTTAAAGTATCACTAAGTCTGTGTGTGGGTGTGTGTGTGTGTGTGTGTGTGTGTGTGTGTGTGTGTGTGTGTGTGTGTTAGTCAAACTTAAATTCAATACTCACTGGGCGAAAAGTCACGTTTTGGCACTATAACGTGGCATATAACATGAAACATGAAGTTAATCAACTGAATTGTGTGGCATTATACCTGTGCGATTCACATCAAGTTAGAAAAACTGCCGTAACGCAATAAAATCCCTGGGATTTTAGGGGGGTGCAAAACACGGTAAAACATCGAGTTTTGGTGTCTGTGTTTTGGACGTTTTCGCGATTCACGTCGTGTTAAACGCGTTTCAGCAGTGCGCAAAACACCACAAAACATAATTTTATGGAGTTACGATACGTTTTTCTGGTTTCTAAAACTTAATGTTAGAGTGTTGTTTTGATGGATTATTCTGCGTTTTCATCAGCCTGGTGCCAAACCCCGGCCGCCTCTCGGCGAGTTTGCAGAATCAGACGATTATCGGCTTTCTCTCTCTCTCTCTTTCTCTCTCAGCACGGTCACACACACACACACACACACACACACACACACACACACACATACACACACACACATATATATATATATGTTATAGCCCAAGTGGAAAACTCTTTGTTCTATGGTCCTCTTATATTTTCACTATCCCTACACTGCCGGAGATCAAATTTGGCCATGTTGAAAACCCCACACGTATCTATGTACACTGCAATGAACTTCGAAGCGGGGAACGGCTCTTTCGAGCTAAGACCTGACTGGGGTTTACAGCGTGACTTTTTATGTCAAGAAGAAAATGTTCTACCAAAACAAAGTTTTTCAAAATTTTAGTCCTCATCGGACTGACCTTGAGGAGAGGAGGGGGAGGGGGGGTTGTTGTTATATGTGTTTATAACAACAGTTCCCCCGAAAGCGGCGTATGGCTGCCTAAATGGCGGGGTAAAAACGGTCATACACGTAAAATTCCACTCGTGCAAAAAACACGTAGTGTACGTGGGAGTTTCAGCCCACGAACGCAGAAGAACGAGAAGAAGAATAACAACAGTGGCATGTTTGAAATGAGCGATTTTGTCAAGGCGTGGCACCGGCCGCGCTTTATTGTGAGCCGCGTATTGTTTACGACAGCTCTCGGCATGACCAGCAGCTTTCCGAATAGGGAACCACTGAGCGAGGCAGGGACAAAGGTTGAAGATGTAGCTGAAGAGATGCTAAAACGAACGCTATACAAGACTCGTCGGTCATTACATTCGCTTGACCGCTTCGGGTGGGAAACGACAATCGCCGCGCCATTCCGAAGAATTCCGTGACCTTTTTACCACCCCCCGGGCCCCATTCCCACGACAGTGAACCTTTTTAATCTTAAAAACTGTTTTTGTTCTCGTTTCTTTTTGCTGTCAATCATAAATTGTAGAGCTCAACTCAGTGCACATCGCTCACAAAGAAAGAGAAAGAAAGAAAGAGAGAGTGAGAGAGAGGGACTGAGAGACTGAGAGAGAGGGACTGAGAGACTGAGAGAGAGGGACTGAGAGACTGAGAGAGAGGGACTGAGAGACAGAGAGAGGGACTGAGAGACTGAGAGAGACTGAGAGGGACTGAGAGAGAGAGAGGGACTGAGAGACTGAGAGAGAGGGACTGAGAGACTGAGAGAGAGGGACTGAGAGACTGAGAGAGAGGGACTGAGAGACTGAGAGAGACTGAGAGGGACTGAGAGAGAGAGAGGGACTGAGAGACTGAGAGAGAGGGACTGAGAGACTGAGAGAGAGGGACTGAGAGACTGAGAGAGACTGAGAGGGACTGAGAGAGAGAGATGGACTGAGAGAGAGACTGAGAGAGAGAGAGAGAACGAACGAACGAACTTTATTACTCAAGGATGGAGATTTTAGGCTCACGCCTAGTCTTACAATCTGTCCCTGCTAAACTAGGACATAAAAATAAAGACAATAAAAGGACAATTGTCAATCGCAATCATACAGTATTACTAATTACAACATTACCTATACGACTACATAATGCATAAATGTACATGTATGTCAATATAATACAAGGAACTTAGTCGATAAATATCGACAGGGGGCGGACAAATGGTTTACATGTGAAATGTGTGTATATGGGTGTGGTTCTGAAACAAACAAACCATGTGAACCCCCCCCCCCCCCCCCCAATCCCACCGCTCGCGGGCTGAACGACTGACGTCACATGTCGTTTCGGTCTTTTCCAGAAGAACACCGCGTGCTGACGGACGATTCGATTTGATCGCTTCACCACGCCTTTCCAACTATGTGCTCCCATACAGTTTTGGTAGATACATGCTTGTGCAAGTATGTTATTAGTATTACCAATATGAATCTTATTTTCCTTTCGATGGTCAGTTTTACTCACCTCTGTAACGGCAGTCACATCTGCGAATGCTGTCGAAGAATCTAACCGAAAGTAAACATTCTGCGAATCTACGCGCATCGGCCTTGACGCAAGTTCAATGCTGAGCCAATGAGCGCGCCGCGGCGAAGTTGGCCGCTGTAAGTCTCGCAGCGCTGGCTGGCTGAGCGAGTTGCGTGTCCATCCATATTTGGTCCAAGCCGCACCGTGGACCAGATTAGTAGGTGCTTGATTTTGGTATTTTGATTTTACATGACATTAAACCTTTCTTGGGGTTCATGGTCATGGCAACAGCCATAATAATATTATATCATGTATAATATTACATTTCAGCATATTTGAATTACATGTCATCATACCAAACTGTCATACATTTTTATTCCTACATCATTCTGATTGATCACAACCAAACCTACTATCAGTGGACACATCCAAATGTAAGCGCCTGTTCTTGACAACTTTTAATCGATCTAAAAATAGCAACTTGCTGGGCCCTTTGCCGCCAACAGACACTGTTTGGCCTGTAGGTAAAATGTACAATGTATTTTCTGATTTGTGCACAAAAGCTTTTTTTCTTTTTTCTTTTTTTTAACATAACAATGTTTAATGTCACTGTATGTTTAAAAGACCATGGTCATATTTGTAAAAAAAATGTTAAATTAGAAAATAAATAACATTTTGGTTCATGATTTTTCCTACACCTGTGCTAAAAATAAGAAATAAAAATGTCGGGTATATAAGTCACTCAAATACAGCTAGGTATGAATGGCTCGGTTTGAGTTTGTTGCAGTTGACCCTGCACAATGCGACTTATCATGTTTTTGTTGAACAATTTTGATCCTGATCCTGAACAAACTGACTTACCCTATGGGAGGGGTGACGTATTTCACAACTTCCTGTGTTACACAAACTCTGTGATGACCAATTTTGACGTCACCCCTCCCATAGGGTGACGGATTTCACAACTTTCTACAGATGAACAATTTTGACGTCACCCCTCCCATAGGGTGACGGATGTCACAACTTCCTGTGTAGACAAACTGATGACGTATTTCACAACAAAATGGCGCTGCCCATGGTCAACCTCTAAACTATCCGTATAGAATGGGGGCGTCCTCGCCCCCATAACAAAGGAAAAGAAAAGTCGACTCGCACACACACGCGCGCCGCATGCCTGCAATCCCGTTCGCACCCAATATAACACACACACGCACACACACACACATACACACACACACATGCACACAACAACAACTTCATCCTCATCATCGTCGACATCAAGCTGCGATTTGAAGTGTTTAATCGTGAGAAAGAGAGAGATAGAGAGAGAGTGGGGTGGTGGTGGGGGAACCATTCACATCGCCAGTTCACACACACACACACCCCCCTTTCTTCCCAGGTCCCGTTCCCTCCGTTCCGCTGAAGTCAGTGTTTTATTCACACTCGTCACAGAAGAAATTATTCTACCCGAACAGAAACTGTATAGTTGTTATTTCTTCACCACAAAAATAATGAACGGAAAACATATTCTAGATGTAGAAAGATAACCCCCTCGTGTAAAGTCTATTTTCTGTGGTGTGGAGTCTTTTGCTTGTTTCTTTGTGCATCACGATTTGTGTGCCGCTATTATTTATGATTTTAGTTGCTTATAATAATAATAATAATATGGGAGATTTATAGAGCGCTTTACATTCTCAAAGCGCTTTACAATGACAAACATACATAATACATACAAAGCAAAGCAAAAGCATGTGCAGCAGCATTCAGCACACAAGTGAACAACGAAACTCAAACACTACATCAATACAATCTGCAAGCATACTAACACAGGCAAAACATTCAAACATTCAAACACCTGATTCAAAAATGCACCATGTTGAAATAAAATTAATCAAAATACTGGGTGAAGAAGTGTGTTTTAAGGTTTGATTTGAAGGAACAGAATGTTTGGCAGTGTCGGATAGAGTAAGGGAGAGAGTTCCACGCAACGGCAGCAGAGTGGGAGAAGGCTCTCTGGCCGTGCTGTTTGCGACTAAAAGAAGATAGACGGAATATTCTAGTGTCTACAGAGGAGCGGAGGGATCGTGAGGGCAGGGCCGGACCCAGGGGGGGGGGGGGTTCCAGGGGTTCCGGAACCCCACCCCTGGAAAAAGCATGTACCTTGCTTTGAGTGGTGTTTTTTTTTACTAGTTTTAGCACCAAAACAATGCTGCCCTTAACCCTCAAAACAAGGCCCAGAATGCACCAGATTGCACAGATTTTAACCGTTTTTCAAACATTTTCCGGGGGAGCATGCCCCCGGACCCCCCTAGTTCGGGGGCCTGCTTTGCAGGCGCGCGCTTGTGGCTTCGCCACTTCGCTGATTTGCCCCCCCACAAAAGGAGGAACCCCCCCCCCCTAACAACTCATTTGGTCCGGCCCTATGAGGGTGTATAGAGTGTGAACAGGTCAGACAGGTAGGATGGGGCTGAGCCAGATATTATTTTGCTTGATGTGTGTGCTTCTATTTTAGTCCCCGACCTCCTCTCTTCACCACAGAAACACTTTCTGTTTTGTTTGTGACGATTTTAGTGCAATTTGTTCGTTCTTCTTTTTCAGTTATGGTAACACGTTCAAAAGGTAGCGATACTACGGCTTGCTTGATTGTCTCGTATGACTCATAACTTTTGTTTTTGATTCTACAAAATTCTACGTAACTTTTGTGTTTGGCTCAACAACTTTCTTCGTGCAAATGACAGATATTGCAGGGGCGGATCTGGGGGGAGGGGGTGCAATGGGTGCAATTGCACCCCCCCCCCCAGCGGGACCAAAAACAAAAAACAAAAAAAAAGAAGAAAAAAAAAAGAAGAAAAATGTATCACCTGAAAATAGCACTTTACACGCTCAGATTGCACCAGATTGCACAATTTTGCTTCCTTTTTAAAAAAAAATTCCGGGGGGGCATGCCCCCGGACCCCCCTAGCATGCTCGGCGCTTCGCGCCATCGGTTCGGCGCTTTGCGCCTTCGCTGATAAGATACAAAAACAAAAAAAAAGAACTTTGCACCCCCCCCCCCCCCCCTTTCAAAACCCAGATCCGCCCCTGTATTGTGTTGTAAATCGTGAAGGTCTCCTCAAACTTCCTTGCACAGATTGTTGTTGAAATCCTAAAGGATGTCAACTTTCTTGTTCCGTGTGCATCAACTTATGTTTGTGGGTTTTTTTTCAATACTCCAAGTTTTCGTTTGCGCTTTGTAACTGTTATCTTTGTTTCGTGGGTTTTTTTTTTAAATCTCACAATAGTTAGCTTTGCTCTTTGTCTCTGTAAAAGAGGTGAACTCGCTTCGTTTATTGACTAAGTCCCTAAATTCTTTTGGCGTTTCATTGTTCTTTTGTTTTGTTCTTTTCATTTTGTTTTTGTTGTCTTATATTATTGGGACTTATTTGTTCACTTCGGTCGTAGTAGATGTGGTCAGTCCAACTGTCCACCAGACAACCCCACCCTTTCCCGTGGTTATCTGCTTTTTATAGATGTTGATGCAGATCGATGAGTCCTGTGATTGGTTGATTTGTGTTTTTGGTTATGATTGGTTGGTCGGCTTTCTCTCGGGCGTTTTGATTGGCTGAACCGAAGTACTTGCCTATTATTCCTACGACAACAAAAAGTCCGCAGTAGCACTAATTTTGATTGGCTGCTAATAATAATATTGCAGGTATTCCTCCGCCGCGAAGTGACAGAGAGAGATATCTTTCCTCTTTAACAAAAAAAGAAGTTCTCTTTTGAAGCATATTACCTTTTAGCATTGTGCTCAAAAGTCACCAACACTAACACAAAGACTTTTTGTTTTTCTCAATTCTTTGAAGCGAGTTTGGGGCCCCAACTATAAAAAGTAGTTCTCTGTTTCTTTTGTGTGTGGCCATAATCCTATACTTTATAAGTACTTTTTTAGCATCGTACTCAAAAGTCACTAACACCACCACCACAAAGACTTTTCGTTGTTGAAATTCTTTCGAAGCGAGTTTTGGAGACCAACCAACAAAACAAAACAAACAAAAGTAGTTCTCATTGCCAGAATCATATATTATGTAGTCTATAACGGCACTTAACTTTAGCATCGTACTCAAAAGTCACTAACACTAACACAAGAAGACTCGTCGTTATTTTGAAATTCTTTGAAGCGAGTTTTGGAGACCAACCAACAAAACAAAACAAACAAAAGTAGTTCTCATTGCCAGAATCACGTATGCAGTTTATAATATCCGGTGACACAGCCCTTTTTAGCATTGTGCTCAAAAGTCACTAACACTAACAACACCACTACAAGGACTTTTTTTTTATTTCCTGAAATTCTTTGAAGCGAGTTTGCCCCTAAACAAAACACAAAACAAGAAGTTCTTCATTTTGGTTTTCATACCATTTTTATTTTAAATTTCTTGCTCTTCTTCTTATTCGTCTTTTTAAAACTTTTGTTTGAAATAACTGATATGAGTTGAGCGAGAAAGTTACTCCCTTCTTTGCAAACACTAATACCCCTTTTTGACACACACATCGCCACATAAAGAGAACGGGAAAAGAACCTCCTCCTTTCTTAATTTCTTTTCTTATTTTATTAATTGTGTGTGTGTGTGTGTGTGTGTGTGTGTGTGTGTGTGTGTGTGTGTGTGTGTGTGTGTGTGTGTGTGCGTGTGTGTGTGTGTGAGTGTGTGTGTGTGTGTGTGTTTT